>NW_027498762.1:0-106095 GCF_021521415.1 Bidens hawaiensis | reverse complement strand
TCGCTTGGTCCGGAATAACCGACCCAATTGTAATAACCAACCCGAACTAACCAAACTCAATAAAAAATACCGACGATTTGAATACATATTTTTAGAAGTACCAAAGAACCTTATCCAATTTTCTTGCCTTCTACCGCTAAACGTACAAGTCCTTCCACTATTGTTGTTTTTCCCTAAGATCTTTGGCATCGTCGCTTGGGTCACCTATACTCTTTTTTATTACGTCTTATAAAAGACCAAAATTTACTTCTTGTGAGAAATTATGTAATAAACACGTTTAGTTGTCAATCTTGTGCTTTTGACAAGCATATTATACTCAACCCCATATGATTCATTGTCTAGTACTTTTCTTCTATTTGACATTGTGTATAGTGATTTATGGACACCACCGATCCATACTAGGCTCATTAATACTCGGTTTGAATGAGATAAATATTATGGACATACCACTTAAGCCACAGATATCATGTTGCTTGATGATAAGACCATTTTCTTATGGACATACCACTTGAGCCATAAATCTTATGTTTTCTCCAAAGTTCTTAAATTCCACAAACTCATTAATACTTAGTTTGAACTTTGAATGAGACAAAATGATTTCAGTTTTGACAATGGAAGAGAATACAACTCTTTTCACTATCTTGTTTAGAAAAGGGGATAGTTTTTGGATTTTCATGCCCTCGCACATCCTCCCAAAATGACAAGGCCGAACACAAATCCGTTCGATTAATAATATTATTTAAACCTTACTTACAAACGCTTCCATCCCAACTAAGCACCATGTCCTCAAATGGCCACATAACTCCTGAGCATTCTCTCAAATAAGACTAAACTCAAAACCACGCATACCTTCTATACAATCACCATCCACCTTTCTCTCACTTTCTCGCGCTTTGTTGTTTTTGCTACCCATTCATTCCTTTCATCTCCATCCACAAACTCTATAACCGGTCTACAAAATAAAAAACGATACAAAATAATGTAATTTGTAATAAAGAAAGGCCAAAAACACGAATAATAGCATTGAATGTATAATCATTAATAGTTTTTGACCCTGAAATAGTCAATGTGATTATGATGTTCAAAAGATCCTATACATTTGTAAAGTATAGGAATTTGATTCAATAAAGCGACAAAGTTACAAATACCAGCATCAAGTATACTTGTTCGAATTGAAGTAATCCGATAAAGATTACTGTACATAGAAAATGCGGTAGACAAACTAGTTTCAAAGATAAGAAACCACAAAAACGAAAATAGCAGTAATACAGTAGTGGAGGAGGAAGTCAATGGGCTTTTGTGCTTTCCAGTGGGACAAACAAGGCTAAACAATAGAAACCCAAACCCAAACCCAAACCCATAACACGATATGGACTCTCCCACTAACTACAAACCATAAATCTAAACCGTCAAATATAATTAAAATAATAACGAATCCTAGAACGATGACTAATACTGAAGCCGGAGAATATCGACGACAACAGATATCGAAGCCGACATAAAAAATGGCATCAACAAAACTAATGCATTTCCAAATGAAGATAATAAAACCAAATTTTAGCTAAATGTCATAGGCATTGAATAGTTACATTCAAGAAAGTTAATAATACCTTAAAGATAAGTTATGTACACAATAGACCAATATGGAATCATAATAGTGTTGATCAGTTCTTCACGTTTGTAATGAAAAATATGAATATTATAATAAACCTATAACTTAAACATACATGTTACAGCAGAGAGGGTAGCCACGGCTGATGAGAATGATCCAGACGACATGATTGTCAGCTTGGTCGAGTTCTCCTTTAAGATGTATATTAGTGATGGGGATTAGGGTTCTTGAGAAACCGAAAATATGGAGAGAAAAGAGGTCACAAAAAACTTATGTGAGGTTTAAGGGTTATGTTATGATGTTAATAAGTTTCTCCATATCTTTATATACACCCAAGGGGAAACCCTTGATTAGCAAGAAAGGGTAATATGGTCCATCAACAATTACCTAGCTAATATAATAATAAAGTATAATTTAATTATTTTGATCTATTATTATATAAATGATAATGATGGCCATATATAAATATACATATCCATATATTTATTCTTACATTCTCCCACTTGGCCGAATAATAATTTATTATGAGCATTAGGTTAGTCTGCAAATTTTAACACTCATTTTAGTTTTAAACTCAAACTGGAGTAGAGAAATACGGTCATTGAATTGAACATCAGCTCAAGACCCCCATTAATCATACTACAGTCCTTGTTTAAAACCTAAGTAGTTATGATCAAAATTTTCAAGTAAGCCCTTTAGAATATTTGATTTGTATACTAATTTGTCTATATGTCATTACGCATGCAGAACATATTAAGAGACATACAAAATCAAAACTGATGAGGAAATTAATAATTAGTCAATTAAAATTAGTCATTCATATAACGATATACTATTCATGGTCATAAATAATCCCGTCTTTATTATAAGCGTTTTCATAAGACTTATGGGTAACCTTTAGTTATAGGATCCTTGAGCATATCATGAATGCATTCGATATGAGAATTTCCTCAATTCGTTTATAATTAACGAATAATTTATTTCATATCGAAATTTAACGCAGCACCTCTCGAACTGTTACTATTTGAGAAAATATGGTAGCTGACTTTATCACTAAGTCTTCAATATATAATTTATATGGAGCTAATAAACTTATGAGTCCAATGATAAATTTTCAACAACATTTATTGACAATTGCGTTGAGATTTAATCAACAAATTATGTCGTTAAAATTTAGATTGTTGTTATCAATTCATTATGACTCCTCCATGAAATAGATTATCTTCTGACATAAGAATATATCCTGAAAATTACATTTTCTTATTTTTGAACATGACGAAGTTTAGAGTAATCAACCGGTTTGAGTTCTCACTTCTTTATTTTAAATTATAGTCTTTCGTTTCCTTTTAAAGATATTTTAATACTCTTTTAGATGTTTCACATTAATCTAGACATATCTAGTGTGTTACAATTTAAGTAAAATCTGAACGAGTATAGACATGAACTACACAATGCTTCTAATTAATGAAGCACAAGGAAGTAATATCAGTGACCCTATTATCCTCTAAAGGAGAAATATTGTTTGTTACATGTGTAAGGACCAATTTAGAGTAAAATTATGGAACAAGACTAACGTCCCTTTGGGTTTATCTCATAATGTTACGATATCTATTACGTAAGGGATATCTATGAGATCTATCATATCAAAGTATGTACGAACAATGCTTTAACTTATGTAACATATACTTGTCAAAAGAATGTCACCTTTATAAGGACAAGTTTGTTTTTAGTTGCTCCCACTCATCTTGAGGTAGGTACATTGATCCACTTAGTTCTTGACGAAAATTATTTTATAAAGATTTCATCACATTTTGATATTTGCATTTACCCATGCATGGATTATATTGGCTTACACAGTAAGTGTTCTTAGACCTTCAGTTTAGAACATTCAAGTTGATTTATGAACATATAAATATGCAAGTAAGTTGTTAAGGAAAGTTGTTTTAAATGTTCATGTTATGTAGCTCTTAAATATTATGAACATGTAAATATGCAAGTCAGTTGTTAAGGAAAGTTGTTTTAAATGTTCATGTTATGTAGCTCTTAAATATTATAAGTTACTTTAGAACGATGATTCTCACAGAAATCTTTTGTAGTATAGGTAAGAAGATTCTTTGATGATTTATTTCATCTTGAATTTAACCTTTAACAATCAATCGTGCTTCTTAATGTTTTAACATTTGTATTAGGATTTAGTTTAGTTATGAACACTCTTAGGTGATTCAACCAAATCCTAAATGTTATTCTGGCTTATAGAATTTAATTTAGATTGCTAATAATAACTTTATTCCATTCAAAAGATTGATTAATATTAATGGTTTAATTAGAAGAGGTAGGATCAGTAAACTTTACAGCATCCATTTCAACTTTAGTTAAGGAGGTTATATAATCATCAAAATTAGTAGGTTTTTAAAACCTAGATGACCTCCTGAGTTAATTATTAGGTTTATTATAAGTTTTAGTTTTATGGATTAGCTCTTGTTTAGGTTGCTATCATTTTTAGGATTCTAAGTGTGTAAGAGTTGGTGCAGTATGGTGTAGAAGAGGTGTAATAGGAGTTACATTCGGAGTACAATTTAATGACTCTCTTCCCCCGGCCTCTTGTATATTTGACAAGTCATTATAAGGACTTTTACTGCTCTCACTGACCTTAGAAAGCTTTAGGAAATTGGCATGCTTAGGGTCAATATTTAAAGACCAATAGATTCTAATAGAGAAACAAGTTAATAATATAAGTTGTTGAAGTTTTCTCCTGGTGAGGATTAGTTTAGTAAGAAATCTGAATACGCCCACATTTAAGTAACAATGAAACTTTCTGTAAGAGTAGTATTGAATTATAAGGAGATAAGTTATGATGAAGCAGTGTTGTAATGGAACAATGTCTTGTACAAGAGGTGTAATTGAGTTAATATCAAGTTTTTACTCCCCACCTCTTGTAAATATTGCAAGTTATGATTAAGACACTTAATGCTCCCACTGTTCCTCGAATCTCTTGGAAAGCTACATGAGAAGTTTCAATGATGTACATGACGCATGAACATTTCATTCATATATTAGACTTGGTTTGATTTCTTTAACGTCCATATGCCATAAGAAACTTAGGGACATATTCAGAAGAATTCATATTAAATTAAGTATATATGAATGGATCTCTATAAGACAGTGGACCATAGAAGTCAGATTAGATACAAATAAATAGTCTTTAAATGATAAATGAATTATATCTGAATATTCCATTTCTGAATAATTCCACGAGTGTCAGTGAAATATAACTTTTGACACACCCATACTTATTCGTTAAGTCAAATAATATTTATAGCATTTAACATATGATTTACAATCACTAAGAATGAGATTAGACAAAGAATCATCGTTATTAACCATGCCATTAATTCTCATGAATTTTGTTTTAATGGATGAAATTTTAGATCTCATTTGTCTTTTATTAAAAAAAATGATAACAAGAGTTGTGAAAGTATATAGTATCATCTAGTTCTATCTTATAAATGTTTCTATCTGGATATTGATAACAAATAAGATGAGAATTTAATATAAGAGTGAATTTATGTTAACAATGCAAACCTTACAATTGTCATAACACAGCTTAAGTATCGATACTAAATTCTAATTAACTACCAGAATTTATAAGGTATCCTAAAGCATAAGTAGAATAGTTTATTATGGTTTATGATAACCTGAACATTTAATTTTGTCAGCAACACTCATATTAGTTATTCGTTGATTTTGGTAAGGAAACATATACAGAACTAGAATCAACCTATCATGTGTTAATTGGAATATAGAATTAGCATACTTAACTATCATGAATTTGTGATTACTTATTTCAGCCAGTTGTTCTTTTAATTTATAGATTGTCTCATTGCTTATGCCTAGTATAATGGCATATATTTGTTGTGAGGCTTCTCCTTAGAGGACTTAAAGCTGAAAGTAATATTTGTATTTTGTCCATGAACCTTAGAATTATCTTCTTTCAGGTTTTAGTGGTATTGAGTTTAATAACATCTTACTTTCTAGTACTAGATATTTCTTTTCTCGTACATATGTTGCTGATCAACACACTCATTTTCCTTTGGTACTTCTGAGTGTTATAGTTGAATCTTAAGGCATCAAATTGTACTATTAAAAAATTAGTGTTTAATGTACTGGAAAATTTACTTATTTTTATGTGTGAGCCCTTAATTTTATGGGTCATGTCATGATATTGTACATTATGATGTATTCAGTAATGCCATTTAACCTTATAGTTAGAATTTTAAGGAGTGCACGTATCTTAGAAGTTATTTTGATTATTCACAAAAAATAGATTAGTCTTAGGAAAGACTAAATCTGGAATAACTTTTGTGATAGCATTTATTTATATAAGTTCTTGATTATCAAAAGAGACATTATGTTTGACTCATTCTATATGTTATGCTCTAGTTTTCAATAGAATAATTGTTATTAGAAAGAGCAGTAAGATAGTCATGTCTTGGAATAATCAAAAACGAGAAGAGCTAAATGTTATTGAAACTCTTTATGAGGCAAATCTAATATTGTGTTTTGAGAATATAGTGGATGTTTTGGATGAGATATTAAAATAAGACAGACTAAAATTTATGATCATTAAATTAATGAAGGATCATTAATTGTGAGGATCATTATATTTTATCGAAGATGTGATATGTCTATTATTAACATCAAACTAATAGACTACTTTAGTTAAAAGTTCTACTTAAACAAAAAAATAAATCACCTTTGGGCATAATTAAATTTTATTTAAGTAAATGTGCAAAACAATTGTAACACAACACCTTTGGGCAGAAGTGAAACAATCATTTTAAATATGCACGAGCTAGTTTTGCTTGATATAAATGCAACACATCACCTTTGGACAGAAGTGATACATTTAAATCATGTTATGCAAAAACTAACACAGCTTGTGTTAAGACTTGAATGATATGTTAGATTTAGTGCATCATCTTTGGGCAATAATTTATTCAAGTTTAAGCCTTTCTATATTTTGTAAAATTAATTAATATATATTTATATTTTAAGTGTCTTACAAAACACTAATTAATTAATAGCAAACCAACTGTTATCGTGGATCGAACTCGGCGGTGAGTTCGCTGAGGATTGCGGGGAAAAACGCCCCCCCCCCCCCCCCCGAAATTTTATTTCGTGTTTTTGGTTTTATGAGATCTCGAAAATTATGAGTTCTCGGTTAATACTTGAGTTTTCGGTTTTATGAGATCTCAAAAATTATGAGTTCCCAGTTAACACTTGAGTTTTCGGTTTTATTGGGTTTTTGGTTTTTAATGAGATCTCGATTTTAATGAGATTTTGATTTTAGGAGATCTTGGTTTGACCAAGGTTTCGGTGGGCACTCAAATCCAAATTATTTAGGGTAATAATATTTTGGTTCAAATTTTTAGAGATTAATTTTATCTCTAAGATTTGTTTAATTTTGAAATTTAGATTCTTAATAATTATTCAAAATTTAAAAATCTTTGGAGATTTTTTTATTCAATTATTTTAGGAAAAACACAATCATAATCCGAATTTTAAACAAAACATGTAATATTTTCGAAAAACCCATGATGAACATGAAGAACACTGCCGAAAAACCATAAAGTTTTTAACATGTTTTTAATGCGAAATTGGTTATAAGATATTTAAACAGTTTATATACAACCAGATTTCAATAAGTTCAAAAATTTTAAAAAGCAGAATTACGGTTTAACATATTTTAGTTCATGTCTTCTGGTTTAGATCCAGATTTAAGGAAAGCATAAAGAACTGATTAATCAATATCGTTCTAATACCACATGTTGATCACTTCTTCATGTTGGTAAATGGAAAACATGAATATTATGATAAACCTATAACTAAAACATACCTGTTACAACAGGGAGAGTAGCCACGGCTAATGAGAATGATCCAGACAACATGATTGTCAGCTTGATTGAGTTCCCCTTTAGGATGTATATTAGTGATGAGGATTAGAGTTCTTGAGAAACCGAAAATATGGAGAGAAAAAAGGTCACGAAAAACTTATGTGATATTTAAGGTTTATGTTATGATTTCTCCATATCTTTATATACACCCAAGGGGAAATCCTTGATTAGCAAGAAAGGGTAATATGGTCCATCAACAATTACCTAGCTAATATAATAATAAGGTATAATTTAATTATTTTGATCTATTATTATATAAATGATAATGATGACTATATATAAATATACATATCCATATATTTATTCTTACAATAGCACACGTATAAAACGAAACATTTGCATACACTAGAAAATGCATTCAATGTAATGATTACGTGCGTACGATAAATGGGCAAATTGACGACATACCTGTAAGGTTCATTATTAATCTATTCGACAAGCAAAATGTTTTTAAACATATAGTTTGAACACCAATATATATCAAACCAATATGCTATAAGCCTATAAGTGGGTCTTTTAAAATAAAAAGAAATGGGAGCAATGAGATTTTGCAATGTACGACACGACTTATTTGACAAGGATTTTTTTCTAATCCTAATATTCTCTTGTAATGAATGAGATAACTCTTAGATATGGTTAACTGACTTCATAAATATGAAATTTTTGAATATCATCATTGCATGTTTGTAGAAGACTCTATAAAATAATATATGTATTAAAATCCAGAAAGAGTTAAAAAATGATTGAACCGAAGCATTAAATTTAGTACGTGAGATTAGGGGTGTCAATTCTTGACACGACTCAAAACTGACATGAATTTAACATGAAAAATTATAGTTTTTGGATCAACTGGCACGACCCGTTTCATAAACAGGTCAACCCGACCCGTGAAAAAGTGGATTTAACTCGTTGAAGAATCTTCTAGAAGTTAATATTTTGATTTTAGAGATAAGAAGTTTTAAATTTTAAAGATAAATACCTATATTTTTAATTTTTCATATATGAATTAACTTTTAAAACTAAAACTAATTCTTTTTTAAACTACTTTTATCTACTTTTTACCTTTATGGTACCAAGTGTACCATCTATACAAATCAATAGAGTTTGTAGTATTTCTTCAAGTAGAAAGAATTGAATATGAGGCAGAGAAGATGTTTAGAACTAATAAAGGATTACGATTGTGATATCAAGTACTATCCTGGTAAGGCTAATGTGGTCGCCGACGCACTAAAGCGTAAGAACAAAGAAGTCGTCGCAACAGTAAAGTCTAATAAGTTGGTCATTAACTCAGACTTCGTTGGAGAAAACAGCAAGGCTCAGTCAGAAGTCCTTAAGGATGAAGGATTAATGAAGAAGGAAATCTTAGCGAATCCTAGACAAGGCTCATAAGTCTAGATACTCTATTCATCCGGGATCCACCAAGATGTATCAGGACTTGAAGAGAGATTACTGGTGGCCGGGTATGAAAAATGCAGTGGTAAAATATGTCAGTAAGTGTCTAACTTGTTTATAAGTCAATGCAGTACATTAGAAACCGTATGGGAAGTTGCAGCCTTTAGATATACCAGAATGGATATGGGAAAACATCACCATCGATTTCGTGACTAAGCTACCGCACACAACTAAGAATCATGATACCATCTGGATGATTATAGATCGTTTGATGAAAAGTTCTCACGTTCTGCCTATATGAGAAGCTATCTCGTCCGAAATGTAGGAAATGTTTTCATAAGTGATATTGTGGCAAAGCACAAAGTACATTGCTGATTGTATATGATAGAGATACTTGCTTTACTTCAAGATTTTGGAAGAAGTTTCATGAGGTAATGGGAACAAAACTGAACATCAGTATGGCGTATCATCCTGAAGCAGGCGGGCAGTCTGAAAGGACGATCCAAACCCTTGAGGATATGCTACATGCTTGTGTTTTAGACTTTGGAGGAAGTTGGGATGATCACTTACATCCGGCAGAATTTTCTTACAACAATTGCTACATTCGAGTATTGGTATGCCGTCGTTTGAGATGTTATGGTAGATGCTTCAGAACTCCTGTATGCTGGGGAGAGATCGGTCAGAAAGAGCTTGGAAGTTTAGAAGTTGTGCAGGAAACCTCATCAATTAAAACAAGAATGAAAGCTGCTCAAGATTGTCAAAAGTCATATGTTGATAAGCGGCGGCGACCGATTGAGTTTAGCATTGGTGTAGTGTGATGCTTAAGTTCTCGCCGTGGATGGGAATTATTCATTTCAGGAAGAGAGGAAAGTTGAGTCCAAGGTACATTGGACCATTTGAAATAATAGATCATGTGGGTTAAGTGGCCTATAAGCTTGATTTACCTTCTGAGTTATAAGGAATTCACTCCACATTTCACGTTTCTCACTTGAGAAAATGTCTAGCTGATGGCACATCTCTCTTGCCGTTAGAAAATATCAAAGTTGATGAGTAATTGAACTACATTGAGCAACCAGTGGAGATAGTAGACAGGAAAGAGAAGCACATTCGTCGCAATATTATTCCCTTAGTTAAGGTGATATGGAAGCATCGTAGGGGATCAGATGCTACATGGGAAGTCGAAGAGGAAATACACAAGTTTTACCCGAAAATGTTTAGTGATAGTTAGGTTTTAAGGACGAAACCTGTTTTAAGGAGGGTAGACTTATAACATCCGACTTTTGAAAAATAATGAATAAAGGAATTTTTATTTATTTACTTATGGGAAATTACTTAATGGTAGTTAAATAATGATAAGTTGGGTTGCAGGCTTGGATATAAAGGATGGACTAGGAAAGGATTATGGGCCTACAGTTCAAGGGCTTACACCATATAAACCCTTAAATCCTAAACCTCTCATTCATCATCCTTACCACCATCACACTCAAGAACACACACCCAAACACTCTTTCCATTGCGGATTCAGATCTGAGCTGAAGGGAGCCTAGATTTCGTGTCTAAATCCTCTAACAAACAAGAATCATAACCATATTCAAGTGTCATTCAAGGGCCGATTCAAAACTGGCTTGTTCAGGTAAGTTTTAGCTCAAAGATTTCGTATTTGATGTCGGTTTGCCAAAAAAAGGGATAATAGGCTACACTGGGCTAATACTCATAACAAAAACATAAACTTGGATATAAACTAGCTAAAAGGGGCGTGAAACGGGTTAACCAGGTAATATTCGGACCCTATAAAGGTCGGATCCGCCCAGAACTCGTTAGGATAGTAAAATGGGTCATAAGGAAAGGATTGAGGCAAAAATGGTTGGAAGAAATGATTAAAATTGGAAAATTAGCTCACTTCGAATCGCATAGGGTGAAGAAAGCGATTGGCTAGTAATGCGATTGCGATCCTGCCTAGAATGCGATTGCGATTCTTCCTGAAATGCGACTACCAACGATTGCGATTTTGAAGGTTATGCGATTGTGATCCTGATATCCATGTGATTGCAATTAGAATCTTGAATCCATGCAAAAGCGATTCGAACCCTATGCGAATGCAATTGGGAGCAGTGCACATCATTAACTAAGTCAACTTAGTTAATAATTTAGATAGTATTGCGTGGTTAGAAATATAGTTAATTAACACTATATTCGTTAAACCATTAGTCATGCCAAGCTAAGGAAAGGTGTTAATATTAGCTCAGAATGAAGATCTAGGTGAGTTTCTAGCCCCATTTCTCTATTATGTTTTCGGGGCTATGTGCATTCTCTATGTGACAAGTTAATACACTTACTTTAATTAGTAAGTGTATGTTATATGAATGTAGAATGTTGGATGAATATATAAAGGTTAAAGATATGTGCATAGATGTATATAAAGGTGAATATATGGTTGTATGGTTGAACTAGAAAGAGGGACGACATACCTAATAATATATGCATAAGAGAGGCGACATACCCTAATAATATCTGCATAAGAGGGGTGACATACCTAAATAATATCCGCGTAAGAGGGGCGACAAAACCCTAATAATATCCGCGTAAGAGGGGCGATAAACCCTAATAAATCTGCAAAAGAGGGGCGACATACCCTAATAAATCTGTGATAGAGGGGCAACAGACCCTAATAATATCTGTGAAGGTTATAGGGTGAAAGACACTTTTAAACGTAGAAGAGTCTACTAATGATAAACAAAACTAGGCTCAACAATCTCCCTCTAGTCTTTAGTATTGTTGATTGTCTTCAACTTCAGTCTGTATCGTATTCCAAAATACCGTCCTTAGAAAGTGGAATCTCAACAAGTCTCTTGATAAACTTGTTGAATGCTTCAACTATCTTGTCAGTGTTTTGTCTTCCGATGTCTTCCAATGTGGGCAGGGGCGAGTTATAGAGCTTCAAGTTGTCTTCTTTGCTGAGCCCCATCAACTCGTGCTCCTCATATACTCGTATCGGCTCCTTTTCCTTGCAATGAATGACGACTTCACTTGTCTCATTATCAAGCTCCCAGCAGATGCCACACTCCAGTCCATGGCCTAGGTGTGACTACCCGGTTGGTACCTGTTTTGTAAATATATCAGAGTAGCGGGTTTATTTTACTGAAAGTCTTTTCATATTAAACTATTAATTTACATTGGAAAATTTCTTGGGAATTAAATACCCAAGTTTTCGGTTACAAAACAGTGTTATTATTAATACAAGGATTTGATTGAAAACTGAGCCATCTCGAGCGATCTTCTATCTTCATGACTCTAAATCCTTGTCTATCATTCACCATCACCTAATTACCTGCATGGGTTGGAAAAACACGTCAGCTATATGATAAAACACAGTTGTTAAATACAAACATAGTTTTTTGTTTCACAAACTCAGCAGGAACGCCTGTCATTCCCGGGATTTGTACCACTGCCCTACACTCACAATTCAAAGGTTCCCTGAGTACGTAGCCCATATTCGGAGACAATCTTTCCCCTAGGCTATGTGACCTGTTGGAGAACTGGTTATGACTGACTTGGTTTTGTATGCCAATTATCCGTTATATATGGATCCACACACATGTGTATTCGGTCTAAGTTGCTTTTTATTATCTATTTTGTATTGTAACGATTTTATAGACAAATAATCTCATGCAAACATTTATCAGACTCTTTGCAATAAACAACCTGCTTACTACAAAAGTAAAATCAATTCAGTTGGTAAAAGGTTTAACGTGTTTACCTGTTGTTGTTAGTTCGGTGATATCAGAACCCTTTCCCTCAATATGCTATTAACCTATATTTGTAATAGGTATGCATAAGTACCTTAATGGTATTTCTTGACTAATCAGCAGACTTTAAGTCTTTTTCAGTTCTGCAGACTTTTGGTCTGATCAGCAGACTTTAAGTCTGATTCAGTTCAGCAAACTCGAGGTCTGATCAGTGGACTTTAAGTCTGATTTAGTTCAGCAGACTCGAGGTCTGATTAGCACACTTTAAGTCTGACCTAACCTTTGTAGATTTATAGTCGTTTTAGGAAAATAATTTTTATTTACATATGATGTTTGGTATGGCACGCTTTGGCCTAATAGAGTCTATCACGTTGACAAACTTCTCCAGGTAAGTAAATGGGTCCCGCTGTTGATTGGGATTTGTACGAATTACTAACCTTAGGCAAGAAGAGTCTACTAATGATATCCCCCTTCCAGTTACTACATGCCCGTCAAATATAGTTTTGATAACATTACTTCTTGTGGAAGTAACATCACTAGTTTAATAAAACATTAGTTGGAAAATCAGTTACGGTTAACGACTATACCCTTAACTAGGTTCTATGTACCCACATAATAATTAACTAAAGCATAATTCCTACCTTAGTCGGCTACTCGAGAATAAGAACAAGAAAATTGGCAGCTTGTCAGTTCGTGCTTCGCTTAATTAAAGCAGTGGGTTGTTAGCAGCGTCTCGGTACCTCGTTTCTTCGCGAAAACAAGCCCTTGGAACCTTGGAAAACCTTTGGCACGCACTCCTAGGTTAACTATGTGAGAATAGAAGTGATTTGGGATGGTTTGGGCTTGAAACCATAGCTGCCCTTTTATAGTTTATTTTTGGACATCTTCGTGTCGCGCGACCCGCCTTTGCACCGCAATTCTATGCATGTCAATCCCATGATGCCACGTGTCAACACGTGGTAGGACACGTGGATCCGATTACTTAATCAAGTTACGCGTCGCGCGAAGTAACACTTCGCGTCGCGCGAAGATCAGTCTTTCTTGAATTGTGTGCTAGCAGTTTCGCGTAGCGCGAAGTATATTAGTCTCATCTTTGCGTCACACGAAGATGCATGAAAACCAGAAATTTCATTTTTAGTCCCTTAACTTTCAGATTTGGCATTTTTAGCCTAAAATTAAACAGGGTATTTACACGGTGTTACAGCAGATGAAATTAGCGAAGAAGATTTGGCTGGAACTGTTCTCCGTGATAAATGATAGGACTATCCTTAGGAGCTGCATACCTCTACGTTGTTTGCCTTTTGCCGGTGGTCGGATCTCTTTCATTCGGATTTTTGTACTTCCGGCCTTTATTCAGCTCAAAGTTGGCATATTCCAACTTTGACTCTCTAGCCATATGACGCTTGAACCAGCCGTCATGCTTCTTTTCTCCTACCCCATCTCCTACTGCCTTTCTGAAGTAGTTTATATCCAGCTCAGGCAGAGAATGCATCTCTGTGGAGTATAGGTAGATGAGGTCTCCGTTTGCTCTCCTGATCGCCTAACAACTACTGTCCCTGTGATATTTGGTATACACAATAAAGGATTCATCATGGTACCTGTAGTTGAGTAAGCGTTCACTTGCACAGTTCGTCATGTAATGCGTCTTTCTTTTTCGTTTGCTGGCCTGTTGTGACGAAACTATAGATTGAGCAATCACGGGTTCAGCTCAGGTGCAGAAGTAGCTTGATCTTAAGCTGGAGGAGTCTCTGGATTAGGCGAGTGTCATCTTCTTCTGTGGCTCCATCCTTCACAAATGAATCCAGAATACCTGCAAATTTGTCTGCATCAAACAACTCATTAAATAAATCATCCAGGCCAGCATAATCTTCTCGCACCTTCTTCGAGGCCTCGGTTGCGGCGGGTCTTCGTGTTGCTCATCATTGTGTGGAAGGGATTGAGTATTTCCTCCACCTCCTCCCGCTGCACCGACACCACTATCGCCGCCGTCACTTCCATCATCACCCGCATCTTCATCATCAAAACTGTCATGGACATTATCGTCCACGTCATCATCATCCTCGTCTTCTTCATCATCATCCTCTTCATCGTCTTCATCATTACCAGCTCCGGCAACAGGTCCTCCAACATCTTGAGGAGTAGAGCTGGTACCTACAACATTGGCTGCTTGGCCAACTAGTGGAGCAACAACACCCACTGTTGCATCGCCTTGAGAACCCACTACAGGTTCCACATGAACTGCAACACTTGGACCAGCAGTTGGTTGCTGCTCTACAGTGTGCATCTTCAAACCGCTCTTCTTCCAACTTCCAAATACAGAATCAAGGCGATCTTCAAGGGCATTGAAGTCGTCATCACGCATGTCCATAAGATCAGAAGCCGCCTTGTGTTTTCCCACCAGGTCTTCATTCATCTTCAACTGAAGTTCGTTGAGGTAGTCATGAGAAGCAATCTTTGTCTTGATAGCCTCTATCTCGGTTCTGAGTTCGATGTTTTCAGAAATAAGTGTTCCGAGAGTAGAGGAGGAAGCTAGCTGACCTTCAACGATCAATACACGAGATTTAGTGGCTTCCTGAGCGATAAACCACTTATCCGACGCCTTCTCAATCTCTTTAGTCAATCTTTCATCAAGAATTGTGGCTGCCGGCAAATTTGGCTCACACCCTACCTTCAACCTTAGAACTCTCCTCACGGTGAGAAGCGAGCGAAAAAGCTTGAGTATTAAGCAAGAGCAGTTGATTGTCCACTCGCTTCTGGAGAGTCTGAGTCTAGGTCCTCTGGCTGTCAATCAGAGCACCTTGCAGGTCTCAAGACTCTTCCAGTCTCCCAACTCTATCCGCCAACGCTGCTTTCTCTTTTGCAGCCTCAAGCTCCTTTTGCTTTTGAGTTTTGATATACTCAAGAAGCACCCGTTCACGCTCCACCCTTTTAGCATTTGTAGGTCCACTAGGGTTGCTACAGTATCGAGTTGCAATAATAGACGATTTTAGACTTTTTAAGACAATTTTAGCATTTGACAATTTTAGACTTTTTTTTCTTGATTTTGAAACTGTTTTTGGTGAATCATCAGACTTTACAGTCTTAGGATCCTTTTTGATTTTATCCTTTTTGGATTTCCAGAAAGGTTTCTTTTTGTGTTTTAATTTATTAACTTTGGATCTCACATACATTTCACTGGGTTCACTATCAGCTTGAGCAGTCCTTGAATCTGGGCTACTAAAAGCTCTTTTTGGGGACCGACTAAGCCGCTTTTGAGTATCAATTTGTTGCTTGAACTAGTGCTTGCAATGTCTTGCAAGGTGAGAAGAGTGACCACACACAAAGCAACACTTTCTTCTAGGAGTGCCCTAGAGCTCATCTGAACTATAATGTGGTTGGTGTGGTGGGAAAGGTGATCCTTGGAAAGGAACATGATTATAAAACACATTTGTGTAATATGGATGAACAAAATTTTGTTGATAATACCATAGTAGTTGTTATCACAGAAGTAGTATGACTGAGGATTTCTTAGATGATTGGTTGTTTGAGAAAAATGACCGTTTATTAGGCGGAACATATTTACACGAAGTACTTGCCTTTTCATTTTCAAAAACTTTGCTTTTACTTGAATTATCCCCAGTCTCACAACTGATGATG
Source organism: Bidens hawaiensis (assembly GCF_021521415.1). Taxonomy (NCBI): domain Eukaryota; kingdom Viridiplantae; phylum Streptophyta; class Magnoliopsida; order Asterales; family Asteraceae; genus Bidens; species Bidens hawaiensis. Next base: position 89,755 of record NW_027498762.1, on the reverse strand, counting down.
AACAACTAGATTTGTTCACCTCAACAGGCCTACTTTCATTGACACAGTTTTCAACAAAAGTTTCATTACAAACGGTTTCATAATCACAACTCGTGTCTGTTTCCACCGACCCACTTTCTTTAACACAACCTGCTGAACAAGATGAATCACCAGTAGAATCAACAGTCATAGGTATTGGAGCAGTTGCTTCAGAAGCTGGAGGAACAAATGTTACTAGTTTTGGTATATGACCAATTCCATATACCATCTCTTCCTCTGAAGGGGTGTTATAACTAAAGTGAGGTAGGCTAGTGTAGTTATCATTCAACGGTGGAGGCATAGCTGAATAATCATAGCCTAGACCCGACTTTTGTTCAGCACTCCACTGTGCTCCAAGAACATCATTTAACTTACCTGATGCTATCTCAAAATTTTCAACAGCTATTTCATGTTTTTCAGAAGTTGATTTCTTTACTGAAAGCTCATTTTCCAAATTTTTGATTTCATCTTTCAGTTTTGTAATTATATTTTTGTAGTATTCAACTTCATTTTGCGATTGAAAAATTTTTAATTTTAAATTAGCAATGTCATCATGGTGAGTTTTGATCTTAGTGGTGTAAATCTTATCAGCTTTTACATATTCAGCATTCAAACTCTCTGACTTTGAGTTTTTTTTCAAAACATTGTCATAATTTTGTCTATAGAACTCAACTTTATGAATGCAGGCTGGTGTGCATAGATTTGTGTGTACCTCGGGAATGATAGGACATGCATGAGTGTTTCCACTTGTAGCACTTGTCCCATCTTTATTTTCTTTGGATTGATTGTTCATTTGGAGCTTATTTTCCATTAATTCAAAAGACTTGATGGTAGAAGCCAACTCTGAGAGTGTTATGGTATTTAGGTTTGTGGTTCTCTTGATGGTAACAACATTGATGCACCATGAGTAAGGCAGTGAATTCAACAGCTTCGTGTTGATCTTAGACAAACCATTGATGATACCGGCACTTCTCATTTTGGTGACGAGTGACTCAAATATGTTGATGAGAGAGACAACCGATTCTCCTTTAATATGTATAAACATGTCGAATTCTCCTTTTAACATTGTCTTTCGGTTTTCTCCCATATCTAGATTTCCTCCAAGCTTTAATTCGTAAGACATTTTTTTTAAGAGAGAGAAAAAAAATAAGTTTTTTTTATTGCTACAATACAGAGTTGCTACAGTACCGAGTTGCAACAGTAGCCGAGTTGCTACAGTACCAAGTTGCTACAGCCAATGCGACTCGTTGCTAAAGTAATCGCATTGCTACAGTGCACGTGCGACAACTTTGCTACAGTAATCGCATGCTACAGTGTCGTGTGACAAGTTTGCTACAATAATCGTGCGACAAGTTTGCAACAGTACAGAGTTGCAACAATACTGAGTTGCAACAGTAGCCGAGTTGCTACAGTAATCGCGCGACAAGTTTGCTTCAGTAATGGCATTGCTACAGTCTGTGCGACAAGTTTGTTACAGTACTTTGTTTTTTTTTTCAAAATATAGCACCTAAACTACCAAAAAGTCAAAAAGACGTTAGTCTAAAAATCAATAAATCGGCCTAGATCTGAGTTTTTAAGCCGAATCTAAGCTCATACACAAAAACTTAAAACACTAAAAACTTAGATTTTGTGATTCTCGTGTATTTCTAAGGTGTAAGGGACTCCAAAGAGGTGAGTAACACGAAATCAATCTCAAATCTAACAAAAACTAAGATCAAAATCTGAAAAGTTTGAACATATTGAACCAACTTAGTGCTAGCGGAATATCAAAACTCAAAAGCAAAAGGTTGTTTTAATCAAGTCCCGGGAAGGTCAACCGTAAATCAGTGGTAGGTCCACTAGGGTCGGAAGTAGTTGGCAAAACTAAGCTAAATGATGGATCCAGAGTTGAAAATCAATGGTAGCTACATGCTACTTGAAAACTAAGCTGGAACCATAACTAAACCTCCCAAATTTATGACCCTTGGAGGATAACTTTATTGATTTTAAATGAAGGTTTAGAAACTTCATACAATTGATTGACTCTCCCTTGATGAGATGTTTTAACGTTGGTCCTCATGTTCTAACGTAGGCTGTCGCAGTCTACTCAAAACAATTAATTAAAAAGACTTAAATAACTATAACAAGTACGGGTAACTAAGTTCGTCTCCACAGGAACTCAAGGAAATGGCAAGTTTATTTAATTTATAACTAATTATTTAATCTAAGTGGACAGACGATGTCAAGCGGTTTTTAGAAAAAGATTTAATTAAAACTAATGATTACTTAAAACGATTTGTAAACAATATTAATTAAAAGTATTCATTCTAGGTTCGGGTTATGTGTTCCATACGTTAATCACAGATTCTCTCGTCTTTGGTGTTATAATAATTGCTAGTCCTATGGTTTGATTTACGATGACAAACGATACCCTAACCGAATTGTTGACACAAATGAACCCGGACTCCACAATTGTCAAATCTATGTGTAGGACAACTAACTCAATGATAAGGTTTGATGATTTTAGTTCAATGACACAAGAGCTTAAACCCTAAATGTTGATGAATAACCAAATAAACGTTACACAAATCAATAATCGCAAACACACACTTTAATCAACCAAATAACTAATTAAGCAAGATAAATTCATATAAAATCAATCAAGCTATAATCATTAAGCATAAGAATCTGATCATAACAGTAGTTCACATAAAACTTAGCCTAGAACGAACACACACGACTAGCCGGACATCGACATAATCGTTAAAGCACTTATCTTGATGAACATATGATCAATGATGGAACCGGAAGCTTTGGGATGGCTGAAAGTCGCCCTAGAACACCTCTTCTGCCTCTGGAAGTCGTAATATGCCGAATGGGGTCAAAAAATCATTTATATAGTGAAAAACCTAACTTTTTGCCAACTTTGACCATCTTCGCGTATCGCGAAGTTGCATGTCCAGCATCTTTGCAATACACAAAGATACAACTGACTTTATATTTAGATTCTTCTCGCCGAGAAACATGAAATTCATATATTGTGGATTCTGTAACTCATTTTCTAGGCCGAGATATGCCCGTTTTACTAAAAGACACTTTCCTGGTAACCTATCTTGTTTAGTTTTCACTTCGGTTTCAAGTTTCTCATCCAATCCTTTCCCGAATCCTTCTTAACGCTCAATACATGTTTCCCTATCCTTCCATCTTCTTGAGGCTTGCCTAATCTTTATCTGGATGGTTCTGAATTAGCTCGTTTAAGCTCCTTAATTTCCAATGTCCTGAAAACACATAGCAATGCTTGAAGTACCAATGTTCATTCATTTATTTACCTAAATATAACTAATTAATATATAATAGTAACTAACTTTTACCCAACCATCACATCCCCACACTTATCCTTTTTCGTCCCGAAAAAGATTTTGCAATGGAATCAGAATCAGAGATCATTCTCAAAATACTACATAGATTATCTTAATTAAGCACAAAGAACACAAAAACCACAATTGTCGATATTGTTGTCCACTTAAACCCATGCCTTAATACTTACCAGGAAAAATAAGATGCGACAATTTTATTAGTTCATATGATTAAAATGGAACCCACACCTCAAAGCCCTGAAGCCGCCTTACCATGCTTCTTATAGTTTTACCGAACCAGACCACCCCAACTTGACTTAAACCTTAAAATTAGATGATCAAAATTTTGCACATGTGTACAATTTTAAGCCCATATGTAATAGCTAAGACACTCTTGGATGTTTTTATCGAACCAAAACCTAAACTTGAGCATTAAAGTCTATCAAAATGGCCATTAGATACGATTAAGATGCAATTAGGTAACCAACTAGTAAATAACCCCCACTACATGACATACCCCGTTATCAAGCAATACCCCGAAGTCCATCACCATATGTGAGTAGGCACGAATTCATCTGTAGGGCTTACATATGATGTGTCCCGTGTGGTCTGTTTCTTAATGGTAATGAGACGCGAGCACGGGGACCCCATATGATAATAGCGTGGATGATCAAGTAAGTAGTGAATTTGTACTTTTTAAAGCACTGTTTGTGATCATGTTTAATGACTTATGAATTGGCAGAAAAACTGCGGGTTTGCTCTTTTTAAGCTTTTTTAATATGAATAAATCCACTTAGGATTTATGCATACCCAGATGATAAACCGCATACCGACCCATGGTCTCGTCCCCCGAGGCATCCCATCACTACAGAATTTAAGGCCATAAAACCATACGCCTATGAAGTGTTAGCCACTTAACTAGCAGTATTTTCATTTATGTTTATATCACAAGCCATCTAGCATACTCTAACGTTAAGCCTATCCAACCATTGTACTATAGACTATTCATATTAAAATATATTTTTGGTGATCAAATCTAATAAAAAGGCTTGAGTATGGCCTAATCTTTCATTCCAGTCCTTACACAGGCTTAGCTAAACAAACAAAACCCTGAAGGCGTTTCCCACTAAGATCAAGCATTTAAAATTCAATTAAGTCTACAACCAAATTATCCTTTCATTCTCAAGGCTGAGCCTATCGATACATCCCAAATTAAGTGCATTCCCGTTTTTATTATCTCTTATTATATAATAATTTTAAAAAATAACCTCTGATTTTTCTATCGTTTTCCATTATTGTGAAAAAAATCTTAATTCAAGGAACATTAAAACTTTTAAATTTTCAATTTCTTCCCCATCCCCACACTTGAGGCAAACATTTTCCTCAATGTCTAAAAAAGTAGCAATTAAAATTAGGGACGGGGTTACAATTCACTTTGACAATTTTAAAAACCAGGCCTAATGTGATGGTGGTAAATTATAAAAAAATAAAATTACACTTTTAACACAAATACTAATAAAACAAAGAAGGTTATGAAAACGAAATCACCTGATAGAAAATATAACTCTCATGTGCAACTCTCGTGCCCTCTGTGATCTCTCGGTGAACTTACCTCTTCAACTCTAAAAATAAAATCTGCAAACTCTCAAACATGTAGAAGCAAGCTTCTCGCAAATGTTAAAAATATAGGTCTTTTAAACCGTTTGCAAAACCATTAATTTTAAATTACCAACCGAGCTTAATAAATTCATAACCAAATTTGTTAAACGAGTAAAAATGTTAAAAGACCTAACTCACTTTCGTAGGAATTACGATTGCATTTAGCATATGCAACAAGCCCTTTAAACCCCCCGGTAGCGTGATAGTGAACTACACCCACAAAGTTCAACTACAATAAAAATATACACGTACCTGAATACAAGGCCGGGTTGCCTCCCGGTTAGCGCTAAGTTTTTGTTAAGGTCTTCAGCCATACCATACCTGATTTCTTGGTTATGGTGGTCTAATGGAGTGCTTACCTTCCTCCACCTTGTTCTTCTTACTCCTCCAACATAGTGGTAAGCTGTCCATGACACTCAATCTTGGCCTGAAGCACGCCAACCGTCTTTGTTCATTTTCAAACCCTAGTGGCTTCTTTACCTTTTTCTTCTTTGGCGGTTTCTTCTTACTTATTTTGCCTGTCTCATTATGAATCACGTTTTCTCTTACATACTTGATATCATCTCCTGACGTTACCACCTCTCCAACATGTATTTCTACCGCATTCAGCTCCTCTTTTTCTTTCTCCCACTTCGACCTATCAAACACAAAACTTTCTTTTATAGTGTCATCCTCACTTACATGAGGAAGACACATGTTAGTAGCACCTGACCTAAAAGATTTATTTTCACAAGAATAATCAAATGAATTTGAAAAAATATGTAAAACTAACTTACGATTACCAAAGGCCATGCACACTGTTCCATCTCGACAATTGATTTGAGCATTTGATGTTGCCAAAAACGGTCTCCCCAATATCACTCTCGGCTCTTCTTCATTATCTACTGATTTATAATCTAAAAAAAGAAAATCTTCAGGATAATAAAACTCACCAACCTTTACTGCAACTCCAACCAACTTCCCTCGGGGGCGTCTTCGAGTGAAATCAGCTAACACCAATGTGGTGTCAACTTCTTGCAAAGGTCCAAACTCAAACCGGTCATAAACACTCCCCGGTAGAACACTTACACTCGCACCATAATCAACTAACGCCTTGGTGGTCTTGAACTCGCCAATCTGAATGGGAATAAGTGGTGCCCCTATTTCAAATTCTTCAACTGTGTCGCTCACCCCATGATCTTCAATGGTGATTGCACTAATGTGTACGTTTTTACCATTTGATGAACTGCTACTCTGATGGCTTGGGTTCTTCACAGTATCACTTGGTAGCTTGGATGGATTCCTCTTTAAACTAGCCACTTCTTCTGCAAGCTGGCTCACCTTTTTATCTCTCGCAGCATTAGGCTTCTCTTGGAGCTCTAATGTCACACCCCGACTAGTACAATGCAGAAGCGTAAAACGGGAATATAACAGACACCTCTGATATCAACACATTGTTTGTAAAGAAACATTACAAACTAATTTACAATATATTACATTTCTTTGTTCTATCATTGTTTTACAGTCTAGGTGGTACAAACAAAACTAGTTCGTTAACTAAACGTTCTTACTACTAACACCCTTGCCTCTATTCACATAGCATCAACCGCAAACCTTGGGCAAATAACAGATCACAAAATCATTCCAATTTAGGTACACCTGAAAAGCAGTTTAAAACGGGTCAACTACTAGAGTTGGTGAGTTTCACGAGTTTCAAGAAAACAGTAATGAGTATTCACAAGTCAACACTTGTAATCATGAAATAAGTATGTATGTATGTGAATGATGTAATTATGCTAAGCTACAGTGAAGCCTTGACTGTATGTGTTGCGTGCATCCACTTCCCACGCTCCATCAACCACTATGGCCCCTTTCCGCCCACAACATGCCCCGGTAGCTATGTCTAACACTACATAGCCTGTTTGTATAAATATGGTCATGTGCAAACGACGCTATGTGACACGGCAACCAGGCCGATTCCGTTTGGGTTTGTCAAACCAATAGTACTATTCACAAGCCACATGCTCGAAGTTAATCACTGTGATCGTGGGGACTTTCGTGTGTTAGCACTTAGATAATTCACATTAATACATGTTTCAGGTATGTATATGTAATCAAACATGCTTTTCACCCCAAAAGTTCGTAAAACAGTTTAAAGAGTGGGGTCATGAAACTCACGATTTAGTAGATAATCAGTACTGTATCAGCTCGTGGGTTGTTCGGTCCGCTATCAGTAGTTCCTATAATCAATATTATACTAATATTAATATTTTAATATTATTATAATCTCAATACTAAATTGGGCTGTATAACTAATCTGGGTGTAACTGGAACGCCCAGAAAGTGGCAATAGGCTTAGGTTGTGATGTTTTTCAATGTCTAATACTTAAAACCGAACTTGGCTCAGATTCCCGTTTTCCCAGCTGGGCCAAGTTGTTCGTTTACGCGTTCAGTAAACAGTTATGGGAAAATAAGCCTGGGTAAATGTATTAGTTAACAAAATGATTAAGCTATAAAGAAGGATCACATACTGGGGTCCCGGATTAGCCACGGGGCCCGTTTCCGTTTATTCAGTTTGATTTGAGAAGAAACGCACACAATCCACCCGGATTGTCCAGGTTTCTCATAGAAAAGTTTATTTTCACTTAATTAGTCCAAAAATATGATTTTTGATCAATCTTGGTGTTTTGATATTCCCGCAAATTCGCTAGTCGCAAACTTGCCGGTTTTTATAAAAACTGAATTTATTTAATATTCAAATTAGCATAATTAATTAAGAGTTAATCATTAAATTATGAAAATTTAACCACTTATCAATTAAAATATGTAGAATTTTATAAAACTATTTCTGGAATTTATTTACTGATTTATTAATTTATAAAAATTCATTTTATTAGCTATATTTCGCCTGAAAATCGTTCGTTTACCCCAAACAATTTCCAAAATTTTCACAAAAATTCCTGAATGCTCAATTCATGTCCCAAAATAACCTGTATCAATTTCAAAATGTAAAAAGTTCGTACGATATTCTTTTCGGCCCAAATTCGGCTGTAAAAATTCACACGAACACAAATAAGCAAAACACCTTTAAACTTCTCCAAATGATTCCAAAATTCATATGTGATCAAAATATATAAGATCTGAGTTCTCAGAAAAATTTCATAATTTTTGAAGTATTTTAGCTATTTTTCCCAAATAAACGTCCCAATTCGGTAATAAATTCGCCAAATATTCTCGGATGGTCGAAAAATTACCAAATTTTAACAGGGACTCATTGACATGGTCCCTGATGTCCCTGAAAAATTTCAAGTCCTAAAAATATGCACATCACAATCTTAACTTAAATAGCCCGTAAGCGAGTGTTTCGGCATTACCTTAGCGGGTTTGGCTCGTTTCCCACTTTTTAATCAAGTTTTCAGGTTCTTGTGCTTCTAAGAAAGCTAGGTACAAGTCCTATATCACAAACCAAGCAATTTTTCATCAACATAATAGCCCTTAACTTAGGGTTTCGGCTAGTGCACAAAAACGAACTTTTGAACTGTAAAAACGCCGTTCAACCCTTTAATCCGTGTTTATGGCAAAAAAAAACTATCAAAACAGGTTCCTTACCATGTGTATGATCAAAACATGTTTATGGACCATTTTTATGATTTTTACATGGTTAGGAATGATTTTTAGTAACCAAGACAAGTTTTTATGGTATTAATCAAGGTTAAACAAGTACAAAAGCTACTTATTTAAGCTCCTTACCTTAGGGTTTGAAGGTTTTCTGGAAAATCAGCTTGCAGCTGCTTGGACCTCAGTTATTATAAACCAAAACGAATAACCAAGCTTCCAAAACAAGTTTTATAAAAAGAATGGGGGTGGGGGTGGGCTGGCCGATCGGAACCCATGGGCCTCCCCCTTGGGCTGTTTTGGCCCAATAATCTGGTTTCTCAAGCCTAAATACGAAAAGCCCAGTCCAAATTTAGTTCGGGTTCGGTTTTTGGCACGAAAAACTTATCGGGTGCGTTAAACAGCGCGAAAACGAGTGTTTTTCGGCTAGTTTTGTGTAAAATTATAAAAACATACTATATGTTTGTAAAAATCAAAAATATTTTCACGGATCGCTTAAAAAATTTCAAATAAGTGTTTGGTAAGTCTTTTTCAGCTTAACGGATGATACAATGCTTGGTTTGTAACTATCTTTTGCGTTTAAATCTATAGCGGGTAGTTAAACGAGCATATTTTCGTTTAACTTGTTTGCTATCAAACTAAGACCATATTTCTAATATTTTAGCTTGTATAGATCGTATATCACTTATAGATGGCCCCCCGATATATCTGGGTCATAACCCGACCCGTTCGGTTAATCATTCGTTTGTTACGCAAAAGGCGTTTATTTGCTTAATCGGTAAATACGTACTGAGGTGTACCTTGTTTTGGCTCAAATGTCACATCTAACCTCTGATTCACGCTTTTATTCTTAGCCTCCTGATCTGTCTTCATCTGCTTTAAAAAATCCATCACATCCTTAATCGACTCTTCCTGATTACCCGAAGAACTTCCTTAACCTTGTGTTGTCCCTTGACTTTGCTGACCCTGCTGATAACTCTTTTGATAAACCTTATTATAACCCCCCGATTCTCTTTGATTATACCCGCTTTGACCGCTACCCCTCTCATTCCCATATTGACTCTGATTTGACTGATAACCTGCTTTTTGGGAATTATCTTGAAAATTCAGGTTTTGCTGCGTGTTCAGGTTTCCATAGTTGAAATTGGGGTGGTTTCGGAGGCCCGGGTGATAGGTGTTTGAATTCATATTATTATTGTATCTCTTCTCACCCTGCACAAAGTTCCCCTCCTCTTCTTCCTCTTCTTCTTCGTCTTCCAACACAACCCCACAAGTAGCCACTACATGGCCTATTCCACAACAACCTTCACAAACCAGATACGTCTTTCCTGACTTGCCTTTCTCTTTCACTCCCACACCTATCAATTAATCCAACTTCTCTCCAACCTAGCCATATGATCATCCAACTCACCACTATCCACGGCTTTTACAACCACCCTCTTTACCATGCGATTCGACTGAGCTTGCCTTTTTGAGTTCATTGCATGTCTTTCCAAATGTTGCCAATCTTCATTCTTATCATTAGTCAAAAAAGACCCATTTGTGGTCGGTTGAAGATCACGCACATCATCACTCGATAACCTGTCATGAAACGCCTTAATCAACTCCCACAACGCAATCCCGTGATGCGGACAAGTTCTCAACAACCTCTTGAATCTCGTAAAATCTTCATGAAAAGTTTCACCCAACCCTTGCTAAAAGTTTCTGATGGAGGTTCGGGCCTCGGATGTTCTCTATGGTGTGTAGTACTCGTCCAAAAACTGCTACGCCAGATCTTGCCACATGTAAATGCTCGCTGACGGTAGAGATAAGAACCACTGCTTCGCTAGATCTTTAAGACTGAACTGAAAAACAACTAGCTTGACTTAATCAGCAGTGAACCCTTGACTCGAGATAGTGGCACATATTGCATAGAACTCGCTCAAATGTAGGTATGGCTCTTCAGATGCTTTCCCATGAAAGGTAGGCATCCCGTTCAGGTTACTTTGCCTTACTAAAAACGTTATTCCTTCTCGGACCGGGATTACAATGGGAAGCATGTTCGTGGCTCAGACCTGATGGAACGGGATTGACCCCCTCGATCATCCTCCATCTCTTCTTCATCCTCAACTCCTCGAACTCGTCAAATACCCTTCGCCGATTATACTCGAACTCGACCCGATTATGTGGTGGCTCAGACCTGATGGAACGATCATCTCTCAAATGATATCTTCTTTGAGCTCTCGGGTATCGGTTTTGGTGGATGGCTGGGTTGAATTGTGGCAGGTTATTGAGTGGTGGGTTTTGTGGAATGGGTTGGGGAATGGGTTGTTCTCGATTATGCGGTGGATTGAGATCGTCGGGTTGAAACATTGGTGGCATTGGGTATGGGTTTTCTTCATGATGATTCATGTCTTCTTCTTTCGGCCTCGAAGTCTCACCCCTTTTCTGTTTTGCTCGATTTCTTCTCGTGGCTTTCACAATCTCAGGATCAAACAGCAACACCTCCTTGTCTCGAGCAAATCTCGTATGCATCAACCTAAAAGATTAACTCCACACATCAAACAAGCACACCCCGAGTAAAATCAATGAAGAAAAGGAATTAAACTAAATTTAAACTAAATTATGCTAATTTAAACTAAACTAAACTAGCACTAAGCGCGTTGAGTCCTCGGCAGCGGCGCCATTTTGACGTAGGCTGTCAAGCGGTTTTTAGAAAAATATTTAATTAAAACTAATGATTACTTAAAATGATTTGTAAACAATATTAATTAAAAGTATTCATTCTAGGTTCGGGTTATGTGTTCCATACGTTAATCACAGATTCTCTCGTCTTTGGTGTTACAACAATTGCTAGACCTATAGTTTGATTTATGATGACAAACGATACCCTAACCGAATTGTTGACACAAATAAACCCGGACTCCACAATTGTCAAATCTATGTCTAGGACAACTAACTCAGTGATAAGGTTCGATGATTTTAGTTCAATGATACAAGAGCTTAAACCCTAAATGTTGATGAACAACCAAACAAACGTTACACAAATCAATAATCGCAAACACAAACTTTAATCAACCAAATAACTAATTAAGCAAGACAAATTCATATAAAATCAATCAAGCTATAATCATTAAGCATAAGAATCTGATCATAACAGTATTTCACATAAAACTTAGCCTAGAACGAACACACACAACTAGCCGAACATCGACATAATCGTTAAACCACTTATCTTGATGAACATATGATCAATGATGGAACCGGAAGCTTTGGGATGGCTGAAAGTCGCCCTAGAACACCTCTTCTGCCTCTGAAAGTCGTAATATGCCGAATGGGGTCGAAAAATCGTTTATATAGTGAAAAACCTAACTTTTTGCCGACTTTGACCATCTTCGCGTATCGCGAAGTTGCATGTCCAGCATCTTTGCAATACGTAAAGACACAACTGACTTTATATTTAGATCTTCTCATTGAGAAACATGAAATTCATATATTGTGGATTCCGTAACTCATTTTCTAGGTCGAGATATGCCCGTTTTACTAAAAGACACTTTCCTGGTAACCCATCTTGTTCAGTTTTCACTTCGGCTTCAAGTTTCTCATCCAATTCTTTCCCGAATCCTTCTTAACCCTCAATACATGTTTCCCCATCCTTCCATCTTCTCGAGGCTTACCGATGTCCACATAGCAATGCTTGAAGTACCAATGTTCATTCATTTATTTACCTAAATATAACTAATTAATATATAATAATAACTAACTTTTACCCAACCATCATGTTCCCATGATAAATACTGCCACTTGACCAGAACCAAAGCCCGTTGATACTTATAATGAAGAAGATACGAAGATGTTGGAAGAAGATAAGAGAGCATTTCTTACTCTCACTGTGTGCCTATCAAATGGAATTACTGAAACTCTTAGAGAGCATGCTACTGCAAAAGGGCTATGGAAGGTTTGATTGAGAAGATTGAAGGAAATGCAAAAATTAGGGAAAGAAGGAGGGCTTCATTGAAAGAAGAGTTCAATATGTTCAATTATCGTCAAGTTTTCCTTGAGCCCAAAACTTTGACCTCTGATACCAATTGTAGGTCCACTAGGGTCGAATCTAACAACTTCTCTTAGATCAACCAACTTAGTGCTAGCGGAATATCACACTAAGGCACCTTGGTCTCAGATCTTGTGTTGATTTGTTTATTTCAGCTTTTGTAGAAAGAACTCAAGAGAGAGTGAGTTAGAGACTTGTTTGACAAAAGCTTGGTTGTCTCATAGCATGCTTCCTATTTATAGAGAAGCATGCATTAGACATGTTATATTCACAAAGGCCCAATGAGCTTAAAGTACAATTGCCTTGGGCCTAATACAATTATTACAAGACAAGCCCAAACAAACTAAACAATACAAAAGACTTAATGATAAGCAAAACTAGGCCTAGCAGACTATTTGCTAGATAGTTACTTAATTGCACCTTAATCGTATCTTATGGCCATTCTGGTGACTTTATGCTTAAGTTTAGGTTGGTCGATAATATCCTTGATTGTCTTAGCTATTACATATGGGCTTAAAAAGTGTACATTTTGTGCAAATTTTTGATCAACTATTCTTAAGGTTTAAATAAAAGTTGGGGTGGTCTGGTTCGGTAAAACTGTAATGAAGCATGGTAGAAAGTGTGGGTTCCGTTTAATCATATGAAATAATGAATTTATCACGCCTTATTTGTCCCGTTAAGTATTAGGACATGAGTTTAAGTGGATAACAATATCAGCAATCGCGGTTTTTGTGTTATATGTAATTAAATAAAATAATCTAAAGTGTTTTCTAAAGACATTCTCTTATTCTGATTCCATTGCAAATTCTTTTTCGAGAGGAAAAAGGATAAGTGTGGGATGTGATGGTCGGGTATAAACATGTGTATATATGTGTTATTTCATATATTTTAATTGTTTATATATAGCGAGCACAATTACTTTGAGTTCTTTTATGATCACAGGTTTGGTTAAGAAGGATTCAGGAAAGGTTTGGATGAGAAACCTGAAGCCGAAGCGAAAACTAAACAAGACGGGTTATCAGGAAAGTGTCTTTTAGTAAAACGGGCATATCTCGGCCTAGAAAATGAGTTACGGAACACATAAAATATGAATTTCAGGTTTCTTTACGAGACAAATTTGAATATGATATTAGTTTAGTAAGCGCGACGCGAACTGAGGGTAAAAAAGGCTTCACGCGACGAAAATCGACATAAAAACGGGAAAAAGAACCCTAATAGATATATTATCAGTTTTCAGCCCCCATTCAACCTATCTTCTATTCCAGCAACCAGATACATACCCTAAGGCGAATTTGCAGCATCTCGAAGCTTCCGGTTCATCAATTCATCGTATGAGTTCATCCGTTCATCGGATAAGAGAGTCGATTGTTATGTCGATGCTAGGCTAAAACGTTGGTGTTCACTCTAGGATTGGGTTTTTGTGTAAACTAACTTCTGATCAGATTCGTTGTGCTTAATGATTAAGAACTTAATTAAGTTTTGTTATTCGATCTAGTTTCATTTATCAATTGATTGTTTAAACAGTTGTGTCTTTGATTATTGAATTTTGTATCATTATTCAGTTGTGTTCATCAACATTTAGGGTTAGCTCTTGTGTCATTGAACCAATAACCGTTAGTCATTACAACCTAATTGATTTTCATAACATAAACTGGTAATTGGGTAGGTTAAGTTCAGTTGTGTCAACAATTCGGTTTGGGTATCATTTGTCATCACAACCAAAATATTAGGTCAAGTAATTACTGCGTAATAAATTTAATTGAATATGTGATTAATTGGTTAATGCATTACCTGAACCTAGAGTGAATCACTTTTCTCATAATTGTTAACAGTTTTAAAAGTAATCGTGTGTTCTTAAACTATATTTTTAAATTGCTTGACATCGTCTGCCCCCCTAGATAATTAGTTTAAGTTATGAGTCAAACTTGCAATTTTCACCGATTCCCTGTGGAGACGACCTTACCCATACTAGTTATATGTATTTAAGTCTAATAAATACTTGTTTTTTATTAGAGCACGACATCTACATCAAATACGTGGCCGCTTGCTAACATAATGAGTCATCGCGCTACGCGATGGCCCCTTTAAAAGGCCATCGTGATACGTGATAGGTCTCAAAGTCAGCCTATATGAACGGGTGCACGACATTTCACATTTCACACACAAAACAAACTTTTACACACGCACACACATTACATCGGGAAGTGTGCCAAGAGTCCCAAGCCTCGAAGTTCCGACGGTTTAAGCCTAGTAATGGAAATGGAACTTTCACATTCAAATTACTACTTTTAGCAAACTTGTTATTAGAATTGTTTATAGATTTTGTAAAGCTTTTAATTTCCTGATCATGTTCACCCTCACACTGAGACTCAGTTATATCATTCACCCCAGCCTCAACACATTGTGATGAAAAAGTTTCAACAACTGAAATTTCAGAAAGAGGACGAGTACTTACCTCATTTATGCGGACACTCGTCGTGTTAGAGGATTTGTGAGCTGGACATATCGGAGTATCACTACAAAGCTTACCTTGATCTCTTCTAATGATTGCCACTTCTTCAGTTAATTGTGTAACCTGCTGTGACAATGCCTTGATTTCCTTATCTCTCATCTCGTTGCCTTTCTGAATATCCATCATTAACTCAATAATTGTATCCAATTTTTCATTGATGGAATTATCATCCGACCCATGCCGACACTCTTGCCAATTTCATGAAACCGCTGGACAATCTTGATAGTGATACGGGCCTTCACAATAACAAAAATCACCATCATTGCTCATGGTGACAATAGCATACTCGGGTTTCTGGATTTTTTGTTAGAAATAACCTGCAAAAAGAACTAAAATACCCGAGGTACAATGGTTCGCAACACTTTTTTTTTTAATTACCAAGTCGAGTTAAATAAATTTCATAATTGAATTTGTTTAACGAGTAAAATGTTAAAAGACCTAACTCACTTTCGTAGGAATCACGGTTGCATTTAGCGTATGCAACAAGCCCTTTAAACCCCCTGTAGCCCGGGTGGACGAGTATGGTCTCGTGAGGGTTTCTAGGAAATTACACCCACAAAGTTTTAAATACATCATAAGATACACGCACCTGAATACAAGGTCGGGTTGCCTCCCGGTTAGCGCTAAATTTTTGTTAAGGTCTTCAGCCGGACCATACCTAATGTGCCGTTCATGGTGGTCTTGTAGGGTGCTTGCCTCCTTCCGCTCCTAAACTTGTTCCTTTCTCATTGTTAGTTTTTTGCCAGACCAGATCATAAAATTTACAAGTTTCTCTCCAATAATCATACTCCAACACTTTCTTGGCCTTTTTTCTTCTTCTCATTCTTGACTTCTTCTTTATTTTCTCTTCCTTTAACCTGTCAATCATAAAACATTCTTTCTTTTCTGTTTGACTCTCCTTCTCGGGAGATCCACAATTGTCAGTTTTCTAATTAGATAAATTAGAAAACACCTTTAAACTCATTTTCCTTTCCCCAAACCTCATTCTAACCGTTCCTTCAGCACAATTAATAATAGCCTTTGTTGTTGCTAAGAACGGCCTGCCTAGAATAACAGTTGGTTGTGTATTATTTACACAATCAAGAACGAGGAAATCCACAAGATACTAGAATTCGCTAACTTTTACAATCACATCCTTTACAATCCAAAGACTCGACTGTGTCTGCAAACTCTCAAAATAACATTCGGTTGTGTATTATTTTTGTTAAGGTCTTCAGTCTTCTCCAAAGACTCAACTGTGTCTGCAAACTCTCAAAAAATGTATAAGCACGCTTCTCACAATTATTAGATAAGGTCTTTTAAACGGTTCGCAACATTTTTTTTTAATTACCAAGAATAGCGTGCCCGGGTTCCGGATTTTTTTTGTTAGAAATAACCTGCAAAAAGAACTAAAATACCTGAGGTACAATGGAACAGAAATAAACAAAACAAAACAAGAATAATCTTTTTGCATTTTTGATTTTTTATTATTATTATTATTTTTAATTTTTTTTAGAAAGCTCAAACAAACGATATAACACTAAGCGCACTAGCTCCTTGGCAACGGCGCCAAAATTTGACATGAGGTCGAAGACTCACTCAAAAATAAACCAAATACTCCAATTAGATAATGGTAAATGGGTGTCGAACACGAAGAGTTTATGGAATATGTGTTACCAAGTAGTTTTATAGATTAACTAAATTTAAACTAAATGAAGAAAATAAAATATCAAAGTTTTGGTTGTGTTGTTTGATTAACGAAAATTAACTAAAACACTCAACATTGTTTTTCAATCAAAGATGGGAGGATATGCTCTCCCTCGGTTTCAGGTTTCCATGAATGTGAATGTAAATGTTTAATCTGAGACGAACTATAAAAACATAATTCGTGAATATGCAAACGATTTTGATAATTGAAGACTAAGTACTTGGATTAACAAACGCAAGGCAATCACTCAAAAACCAATTAGATTATCCAACCCCGAATTCCACCTGATTAATCCCGATTGCCTATAGCACCGAGAACTGACGGTTTAGAACACGAATTAAACAAACTAACAACTTATCAATCAATACATAGACATCATAATTATGAAATCAATAATATTAAATTACCATCTCAGCAATTGCATAAACATTCAATCAACAAAAAATATGAAACCTTACAATCCGAGGGAAGACACAAAGGAGATTAGCCAAGCATGATTCGGTTCATCATCCCTTCGATTATAATGTGCATATGATTCAAAAACAAGTCTATAATGCTTAAACAACCCAAAATTGAGTTATAGTTCCTTAGAATCGCCTCCCCTAGTGTCTCCAATTGAAAACTATGAAAAAGATCATGAAAAGACTAGCCAAAACAGCCAATTAAAGTCATAAAACAATTGCTGTTACGACATGGACCATGGTCCACGGTCTGGACCGTGGGCTACGGTTCCCATATAACCCATGGTACGGTGGGTTCTGGCAAAGTTACTTCAGGTGGACCGTGGTTCACAATATAAACGCATGCGATTTAGTTAGAATTACTACCCTTAAGTGTGGCTCTACGTTCCACCCATCACATCCTCACACTTACACGTTGCTTGCCCTCAAGCAACATTTGAAACCACAATTGCTTTCAAAACACACCACCAAACATACCACAAGCCCGTTTCGGTCAAGGTCCCTAATCATACCCTATTCCTTGTATCTCATATAAACTATAGCCATACTTCACAATTTCAACACAGTTAAATAATTAAATCTTTAGCCAAACCTAACATGTTTCTTTAATTTATCTCATGCAATATCCATACACAATTATATCTCAATACGGTGCCTTAATCCCAATTATCAATACTCGGACACATTTTCAATCCTACTATAATAAGCTCATGCAACTGTCAAACCTCCACCTACAATTGCTTTAGTAATTGTGAAAATCAAGAGTTCTTATCTCGGGTTGTAATGAGGCCAAAGGTTTAGGTGCGGAATGGGAATTTTGAAAGTAGCACATGCGATCAGATCCGGCCAAGTTATTACTACCCAAAATGCTATAACTTTTCTAACTAACATACTAATTTTTTATTTTTTATTTTTTACTGATTTCATTTTTTTTTCAACATTGTAAACAAAAGAAAACTAACAACTTACTATTTCTTCATACTTCTTCAATAAAGCAATAATTACATATCATACCTATTAACTAGGCCGGATCTTTTCACGAATATATGTCAAGGTAATCGATAATAAATAAGCACTAGGTTCAAAATTGGGTATCTAGAGACCAAACCCCGCCCCTCTCATTGCCCACGCTCATATGTGTAATGTATGAGGCCCAACCCCCAAGACCCACACTCTCACTCATCTTATGTAACATCCAACTTTTGATTAAATAAATAACAGAAAGTTTTGTTAATAGTGTGTGTCGTTAAAATAGTCATGTGTTAAGTGTTTGGGAAGTAGGAATTGGGAATGGGTGGTGGGACCCATGAAACCCCCTATATATATAACCCAACCACTTCTTCCTTTTCTTTTCCTTTCTCATCCAAACACACACAAATACACACACTCAAGAACTCACACACACTTTCTCTCTACACTCCGGATCCAAATCTGTGTAAAAAAAAAGAAGAAGAAAGAAGAGAGGAAGAATCTCGTGTGTAGACATCATCAAATAGCAAGAATCATCGTCCAGATCTACATATTTTTCGGATCTGAACTCGAACCCGAAGCAAAAGTAGGTTTCGGTTTAAATGGTTAAGTTTTATGGTTAGAATCCTCATGCAAACAGTTATAATGATAGATCGGGTTGTAAAATGTAAGAAATATATAAACTTGGTAAGTTATAACCTCTTGGGTGCACTTTGTGATAAAAAGGTGATGTTTGGACTTTGAGAGATGGGTTCAGGATCAGGTGCATGGGGTCGGAATGTGTCAAAAGTTGGGAAAGAGTAAAAATCAGGTCCTGAGGAAGAGCCACGAAGTAAAATGGGTTAAAAATGGTAAAAGCGATGAAAAACAGGCATTTCGCTTCGCTTAGCCATGCAAAGCGAAACGCTTCCATGCGAAGCGAAACAGTTTCATGCGAAGCGAAACGCTCCCGTACGAAGCGAAACAGTTTCATGCGAAGCGAAACGCTTCCTTGCGAAGCGAAACAGTTTCATGCGAAGCGAAACGCTTCCGTGCGGAAGCGAAACAGTATCATGCGAAGCGAAACGCTTCCATGCGAAGTGAAACAGTTTCATACGAAGCGAAACGCTTCCGTGCGAAGCGAAACAGTTTCATGCGAAGCGAAATGCTTCCCTGCGAAGCGAACCAGATTCATGCGAAGCGAAACGCTTCCATGTGAAGCGAACCAGTTTCATGCGAAGCGAAACAGTCCCATGCGAAGCGAAATTCTTCCATGCAAAATTTTATAAAATTCATTTTCTGATGCATTTTTGTTAAAGGACTGTCAACCCCAGCCAGGGGCGCTGCCCCTTGGACCTTGCTAGGGGCTGCCGCCCCTAGACCCCGCTACCAGGGGCGCTGCCTCCGGACCCCCGTGATTTGAGGGTGTCATTGACTTAGATATAAGAAGTAGTAGTAATGGATATTTGACACTCGTAATGCGTTATACAGTTAGCCGTGCACAGCTAAAGAAGGGCATTACTATCAACGGCGAGAGAAAACTGACTTCAGGTGAGATTCTAGCCCCTTTATCCGTTTTGTTTTTGGGGCTACATGCATACTCCTTTGTGATAGTTGTTAATACACTTAACTTAAGTGGTAAGTGTATGATATGTGTATGTTATATGTGTGACTAAGTATTGATTGTTAGTATGGATTGTTTATACGAATGAATATGTACATATACGTATGTGCATGACCAGAAGATATGTAAAGTATGCATAAATGAAAATGAATGTATGATCGAGTGACGTGACAAGTACGGTTATTGGAGACAAAAGGGACCAGACCCTGATAATATCTGAGACAGAAGGGACCAGACCCTGATAATATCTGAGACAGAAGGGACCAGACCCTAATAATATCTATGATGGTAGAGATAGAATAGCTTATGGTAAATTACAAGGCCTTATGAAAGAAAGTTTGTAAGCGCGTGTGCATGTATATAAAGTTTGTATGAAAGAAGTAAGAGTAAATAAGGTATGAATACGTACCTTCGGATGTGTATGAGTAAGGGTATGAATGTATTGTATGTTAAATGATTAACTAGAACTCACTCAGCGTAGTTGGCTTTTAGTATGCATGCAGGCAAATAGATTGAGGCAGCTGGCTTAAGGAGGGATACATGGCATGGACTGAAGAGACTGGCATCCATGATGAAGTGTTATGGTTGTTTTAATTAATTACTTATGAAAAGACAATTTGTATGTTAAGAAAATAATGAATGTTTTGGAATGTAATGTTTGAAGTTTTTAATTATTCCGCAAAGTTTTCAATTAACTCTGATTTTAGAATTTTGTTTATGAGTAAATCCAACACCAAAGTAGGGTTACCGGGAACGGGGCCTTACATCTCAGACAAGGCTTGTCCTAATTGCCTCTATCCTTTTTGCACGCATACCAAGCTAAGGTCTCGGAAAGCAATCATTGCACGAGTTCTAACAAGGAAGGTCACATTGTCAATTCTCAAATTACTCCTATTACATGAGATAACTAACTCAAAGCATGTCACCTTTAGCTAGAAATTTGACAGAACTCATTCCCAACAACTAAGCCATAATCATACAAAGGAACCTGACCATGATATGGGACCAAGAATTTACCCTTCCTATCTTACCACTTTTCTGGTGTTTTTCTTTTAATTGTTCACTCTCTTTTTTTTTTAATTTTTAATTTTTTTTAAATATTATGAAAAATTTTCCATCCTCACACTTGGGATACATTGTCCCCAATGTATGGTTTTTAAGAATTAAAAACACACAAAACGCCACCAATTTTCATAACCATAACATTCTCCTCCCACCCCCCCAAATACACAAAACATAACATAAAAACACCAATACAAACAAAATATACAAAACAAAGAGCACCTAGTACAACGAGGTCCCATCAGTAATAAGGCGGTTGTGGCGGCCCGAAAATGGAGGTCATAAAGTCTGAAACTTCGCCAAAGTTGAAAGCCCCACTTCCGCCGCCGCTGCCTTCTCCTGTTGATGGTGGTGGTGGTGCCATCGACTTCATCAGGTCCACCCACATGGAGTGATGCAATGGAGGCTCGGGGTATCGAACTGAGCCGTCATACGGTGGGAGAGAAGTGTAATCCACACTTGGTGGATCTGGAACGAACTCTTCACCTGCATCCCATTGTTCGTGCATTCTCTTATTTCGGTCATCCATATACCGCATGTTTGATTCGTGCTCCCGCGCATAGGCGTGAGCACGGTTCCACATCTCGTTACGGTCATGCCTCTCTTTCCCAGCTCGTTCATGATAAGCTCCCATGAAAGTTTGGTGGTCGAAAAGTGCTCAGGACTCCTCCGACCAATTATCAAAAGTGGAGGGCCGATGCCTCTCCACCACCTCATTTCTCAATTGTCTCCATATGAAGCATATCTCGAAGAATAGTCCCAACCCCTTTGTTGGGATCCACTACCACCCGCATTCTCATCACCACCAACCACCTCCATGTCTTCATCATCACTTCCTTCCTCCATTATTTCCTCCCGATCTTCACCCGCTTTTTGTTCAACATCCTCCCTTAATACTCTCCATTTCTCATTACCATTCTTCAACTGATGGTATCTTTCGCTCTTGGTATATATCCAACCTGGCCCCAACGCATACAACTTGTGTTCCGTAAATATCTTCTTCAACCCAATTGCGCCTGCTGGAATGGCGCCATGCAACTTCAGTATCGCCGTGATCAATCGGCAGTGAGGGATTAACTTTCTCTTGTTGCTCTCTCTACTCGTCCATATGTTTAACATGGCTAAGTAGTGAAAGGAAATTCGTGGCTTGCCAGTCATCAATGCGGCCAAAATGGGCATATCACTGTTTCTCACCACTGAAATGTCGCTCCGACGGGGTACCACATTGGACAGACATATTGTCATCAATAGTTTTACTTCAATTCTCAACTCCCTTCTTTTAAAGTTTGAACCTGTACCTCTACCCCCTTTCAATACCGACGATAATATATTATACCATTGCGGACTTTTGTCAGGATGGTCAAACAGATCTCTGACCGATGGATATATATACAAATTGGATGGCTTGCTGTCGAACCGAGCAATTTGATTGAGTGTTTCAAAAGACATCTCCACTGTCGTTCCACCCACGGTACCGATCAACTTCATCTCTGACCCCTTCCTAAACGGTGGGCACCTCAAGGTAGATACCCACTCCTCAATCTCCCTATCATACAACACCGTGCTCTCTCCATCGTAACACTAGAGAGCAGTTTCCCAACCTAATGCTTCAAACTTGTCGAACACGCCAAATGATTCAAGACCTGAGTCGGTTACTTCCTTCTCACACATAAAACCTTCCAACCTGTCTCTTATACCACTCATCTTATCCTTAAATAACTCCGGCTGCCATTCTAAAGCATAACTCGATAATACCCCACCCCTACAGTCGGGTTTTTGGATTTCTAGTTGCACATGCTCTTGCTCTTCTTGCAACCGTTGTCTTTTGGCTTGGGCGGCCCGACCACTTGTAGATGCCGCCTTTCCTTTTCCCTTGTCCGAACTCCTTCCCATCTATACACACAAACCACCAAAACAAACCAAGTAAATTCAATATATCCATCCCCACACTTGCTCGTTACCATAGTTGTGGATAAACAACTTGCTATATAATTAACCAATGTCAAAAAACTTCAATAAACACTTAATTTTTTTCAACTTTTCCATGAAAAATCACCAATTTCAAGCATTTATTTCTTATCCACAACTACAATTTGTAGCCATTATAACCAACAAGCAAGTGGGTTTACACAAATCAACACTACCTTGACAGATTTTGCAATGTATTCAAAGAGTTGACAATGAACATACCTTGGTTTGATGTTTATGGTGATAAACAAGCACTTGTCTCAAGCAAACAAGAAAACCCCAAAAAACTTTGAAATTTTCGGAACCCTAACCCTCACAATCGGGTTACCACTTAAGAATTGATGAAAATAGAGTTTGGGTTGTTAATCGTCTTACAAATTTACACACAATCGGGTTAAGAACTTAGATTTGGGGTTGTTAATTGGAAGAGATAGTGGGGAAATTAGGGTTTTAGAGGGGAAAATAGAGTTTGGGTTGTTAATCGTCTTACAAATTTACACACAATCGGGTTAAGAACTTGGATTTGGGTTTGTTAATTGAAGGTAGAGAAGATGGTTAGTGAAGTTTGTGGCTGAAATATGTTGTAAAAAAAATAAAATAAAAATTCGTTTATGTACCTTAAAGCCCGTCAGACAGCAGCAGTAATCAGCGAACCGTGGGCCACGGTGTGAACCGTGTTCCACGGTTGACCGTAGTCCACGACCCAGCCAAGCCCGAACGTGGGCCACGGTTTAGATCGTGGTCCACGGTGATGTTGTTCCGAAACTTCCAGAGTCCACCGTACCGTGGTGACTAGCTGGACCGTGGGTTACGGTGACTAGACCGTGGGCCACGGTTGGAACCGTGGTCCACGGTGATCCTTTTTTTTTTTTGCTAAAAGAAATGAAAGTAAATATTATATAATGTTTAAAACAAAATGAAAACTAAAAATTACCCTACCCCCAATGAAAAACCCGAGTTGTCCTCAGCCCGGTAGAGAAATTCCTAAGAACTTCCCAACACTTGGTTCAAACACACTCGCACGAGAAAGGTAATTTTAAAAATAAATTTTTAACAAAAGCTATTTACACTATACAACATACCTGGGCCTTTCTTTTACGAAATGGAGCTATCCGGTGAGCTTAGAAGGAAACTCACCTTATCTTTATCAATCATCTTCAAATCCTTACCTTCCAAACAAGGTTTGAGGCAATGTCTGTTCACAACTTGCTTAACTTGACTTTGCATGTCTTCAATCTCCACATCACCAAACCTCCCGACTCTTGTGATCACAAACGGGCCCATCCATTTGCTTTTGAGCTTCCCGGGAAACAGTTTGAGTCTTGAATTATAAAGCCACACTTTTTGCCCAACCTCAAATGTTCGTTTCCTTATCTTGGCATCATGCTCCCTCTTTCATTTCTGTTTGTAATTCGAAGCGCATTCATATGCCTCATCCCGGATTTCTTCCAATTCGTTCAATTTCAACTTCCTTAACTCACCCGCTTCCTTGTAATCCAAATTAACATTCTTAATTGCCCATAATGCCTGGTGAGCCAACTCCATTGGCAAATGACACCCCTTCCCATACACCAAACGATACGGAGTGGTACCAATCGGTGTCTTGTATGCCGTACGGTAAGCCCACAATGCATTCTCCAACATAATCGACCAATCTTTTCTATCAATCCGCACTGTCTTCATTAAAATTTCTCTGATTTGTCGATTCGAAACTTCAACTTGGCCACTTGTTTGAGGGTGGTAAGGCGTTGCAATTCGGTGATTCACACCATAACGTTTCAACAATTTGCCAAATGCAAAGTTCTTGAAATGCGATCCACCATCACTTATGCAAAGTTCTTGAAATGCGATCCACACCACGGAATGATCATTAGTTCTTGTTGCAACCGCTTCTACCCACTTTGACACATAGTCAACTGCAACAAGAATATAGAGATACCCACATGAGTTTGGAAACAGGCCCATGAAGTCTATGCCCCATACATAAAAAATGTCAACAACCAAAATAGGTTGTAGAGGCATTTCGTTTCTCTTCGATATATCCCCCATTCTTTGACAATTTAAACAATGCCTAGCATATTCATTGGCATCTTTAAAAATTATTGGCCAATAAAACCCACACATAAGTACCTTGTACCCCGTTTTAGAACCACTAAAATGGCCACCACATGCTGATGAATGGGCATGTTTCAAAATCTCTTGTATTTCATTCTCGGGTACACATCTTCTCACTACTTGGTCTGCTCCAATCTTGAAGAGATCAGGTTCATCCCAAATGTATTGCTTAACTTGGGCTGCGAATTGTTGCCTTCTCTTCTTTGACCAAATTCCGGAATCGCCCCCGTGGCCAAATAGTTAACGTAATGAGCATACCACGGTGCGGTTGAAACAACAAGCAACTGTTCATCCGGAAATTTCTCGTTTATTTCTTTCGAATCATCAACACCTTCAAGGATGATCCGCGACAAATGATCCGCAACTACATTCTCACAACCCTTCTTGTCACGAATTTCAAGATCAAATTCTTGAAGCAAAAATACCCAATGAATCAAACGAGGCTTTGCATCTTTCTTTTCCATCAAATAACGCACCGCACTATGATCCTAGTACACTACAACTTTACTTTCCAAAATATATGAGCGAAACTTATCTAAGGCATACACCACCGCAAGCAACTCCTTTTCGGTGGTGGTGTAATTCAATTGAGCCTCGGATAAAGTTTTGCTCACATAATAAATCACCACCGGCTTTTTGTCCACTCTTTGACCCAAAACCGCTCCCACCGTGCTATCACTAGCATCACACGTAATCTCGAACGGCTTTGACCAATCCGGTGATTATAGGATTGGTGCTTGCACTAACTTCTCCTTCAAACTGTCAAATGCTTGCAAACACTCATTAGTAAACTCAAAGGGGACATCCTTCAGTAGAAGATTACATAAAGGTTTTGAAATTGCACTAAAACCTTTAATAAATCTTCTATAGAATCCAGCGTGTCCCAAAAATGATCTCACCCCTTTGACATTTTTCGGGGGTGGCAAAGATGATATTACTCTAATTTTTGCTTGATCAACTTCCATCCCCCTACTTGAAAAGACATGACCCAACACAATACCTTCTTGTACCATGAAATGACTTTTCTCCCAACTTAACACCAAGTTTGTCTCAACACAACGTTTTAAAACTTTTTCTAAATCATTGAGACAAGACTCAAAAGTTGAACCAAAAATAGAAAAGTCATCCATAAAAATCTCAAGTGAATCCCCGACCATGTCTGAAAATATGCTCATCATGCATCTTTGAAAAGTAGCCAGGGCATTACACAATCCAAATGGCATCCGTCTAAAAGCAAAGGTACCATATGGACAAGTAAAAGTGGTTTTGTGTTGGTCATCGGGATGAATTGAAATTTGATTATAACCAGAATACCCATCCAAAAAACAACAATATTTTTGACCCGAAAGTTTTTCAATTATTTGATCAATGAATGGTAATGGAAAATGATCTTTAGAGGTGGCGGTATTTAATTTTCTATAATCAATGCACACTCGCCACCCGGTTACCGGTCGGGTGGCGATTTGTTCACCATTATCATATTTGATTACCTATATGCCGGCTTTCTTGGGCACTACCTGTGTCGGGCTCACCCATGAGCTATCTGAAATGGGATAAATAATCCCAGCATTCCAACCACTTGATTACCTCTTTTTTCACCACTTCCCGCAAATTCTGGTTCAATCTCCTTTGAGTATCCCTTGCTGGTTTAGCCTCCTCATCTGTAATTATCTTATGCATAACAATAGAAGGACTAATCCCTTTTAAATCTACAAGCTTCCATCCAGTAGCCTTTTTTCTGTGCTTCCAACACCTTCACTAATGCCCGCTCTTGCTCTTGCTCCAAATTTGAAGCAATGATAGCCGGGAGAGTTTCATTCTCCCCTAAAAACACATACTTCAAGTGACTCGGGAACTCCTTCAACTCCACCTTTGGTGGACACTCCAAAGATGGTTTGGTATCTGAATTGATTTCCTTTGGCAAACTCTCCCATTGTTGTGTCCATGGTGGTCTTCCCTCTTGTAGAGCTAGCGCATTCTGTTTTTGTTCCTCCATCCGCAAAGCATAAACGTGTACCTGTTCAGAATCATCACAAAGACAAGCCTCTACACAATCCTCATCATATTCATGAGGATTGCAATGATCCACCACATCTGCCAAAAAACATTCTTCACCACTCAAAGAATTAGCAACATTAGTAAAAACATTTAAACGCATTTTCCGGTTGCCAAAGGCCATGTCAACGGTACCATATCTACAATCAATGATTGCATGGGCCTTGTTCAAAAATGGTCGACCCAAGATAACATTTTGTTGTTGACTTGAGTCACCTGATGAATAATCCAACACCAGAAATTCCACAGGATAATAAAAATCCTCTACCTTCACAATTACATCCCGTACGATTCCACGGGAAAGTTTATGAGATAAATCGGCCAATACAACCATGGTCTCCACACGTTTCAAAGGACCAAAGTCGTATTGGTCATATAAACCCCCCGAGAGAATACTCACTCCGGCCCCAAGATCCAATAACGCCCTAGACATTTGAAAATCACCCACGTGAATGTTAATTAAGGGTGTTCCCGGATCTTGAAGCTTAGGAGGGAGGTCTCCTTTTAAAACTGCACTTACCCGCTCGGTTAAGTCTACCCGTTTAGGCACTTTTTATTGCCTCTTTTGAGTGCATAATTCTTTTAAAAATTTTGCATAAGCGGGTTCTTGTTTTATTGATTCAAGTAAAGGTAAATTCACTTTAACCTGTTTGAATACCTCCCACATCTCCTCCTTTTGAGGACCCCGTTTTAAAATAACATTTTTCTTACCCGGATCGATCAAAGCTGAAGGAAATGGAATTGGAACCTTTCCCACTTCCTTGCTTTAGTCGTTTAAAAGTTCATTTTGACCCGAATCTTTCTTTGAAAATGTGGATGGTTTAGGGGGTTGAATGGGTGTAGCTTGTTCATCTTCACTTTCTACCCTCGTCACATCCTCTAACACACCTTCAACTAATTCCGGTGTGGTATTGATTTTAATTTCCTTACTACTTCTTAAAACACTTACCTGATTAATCGGCACATTGTGAGAAGTAGTGTGAGTAGGGTTCACCTTGGTGTCACTCGGGAGTTGACCCTTGTTCTTCTTCAAGTTAGATACCTCGGTTGCAAGTTGGCCCATTTAAGTTGTCAATGATTGAATGGCCTTGTCACGAATTTCATCCTTTTGTACACGAGCTTCATCCAACTGATTCCTCTTTTGCATCTCTTGCTACATCATCTTTAGCATGTCCATCACTTCATTCCCACTTGATGAACTTTGGCCCGAAGACCCACCTTGATTACCACCCGTTCCTTGAAATTGACTTTGATTTCCTTGGTTGAAGTATTGTTAACGAGGGATAAAGGTGGTTTGATAAGTCCCTTGGAAATTCAGATTGAGTTGAGTTGCTTGATTTTCATAACGGAAATTTGGATGATTTCTCAACCCGGGGTGGTAAGTGTTTGAGTTCATGTTGAAATTCCGATTACCACCACCTTAACCTTGAAGTACACTTACCTCTTCAACTTGTACTTGCACTACCGTACACACATCAGCCCCATGACCCAACTCATTATAATGGGTACAAACATCAATTCTTTGATTAGTAGTTTGTACCCACACATCTTCCACGGCATGAACTTGCGGTCTTCCAATTGCCGGTCTTGTTCTTCTTGCAGTTTGAGCCTTTCTCTTCGACGTGACCAAAATTTGTTCGAAGAATGCCTAATCATCTTGTTCATAATTGGTACCGAATGTACCATTTGTGATTAACATCAAATCCGTTTCATCCTCCGCATTCAACCCTTCATGAAAAGCATTCAACAACTCCCAAAGAGCTATACCATGATGAGGACAATTCTTGATCATCATATTGAACCTCTTGAATGCTTCATGAAACATTTCACCCGATTGTTGTTGGAAGGACCTCAAACTTCGTCTCGCATCATTAGTGTTTTGAGCCGTGTAAGACTCTTCTAAGAACCTTTGTTGCATCTCGGCCCAAGTATAAATCGATGCAGATGGCAATGTGTAAAACCATCTCTTCGCCTTATCCTCTAACGAAAATTGAAATAAAACCAATTTCACCTCATCCGGTTTTAAACCTTGACCCCCAATCATGTTGCAAATAGAGTCATATGCCTCCAAATGAAAATAGGGTTCTTCCGTTGCTAAACCCTTGTACTTTGGTAAACTTTGGAGCGCATTGGTTCTCACCTCAAATGTTCTTCCTTGGTGGTTTTGAGGAATAACCACCGGAGATGGGTTATTGGTGATGATCGATCGAAAATGAGCCTCTATTCCCCTAACCATTTCCCTTGCATGTCTTCTTGGTACCCCCAATGGTACTCTTGGTTGACCCATTTGTCGGTAAACGGGCCTTTGTTGCACATTTTGTTGAACTTGCGGTTGGGGATTTGGTTGTTGAAATTGAGGTTGTTGAAATTGCGGTTATTGTGGAACTTGTTGCAATGGTTGTGGTTGTTGTATTTGATTGACATGTGGTCCACCCCATTGTTGCACTTGTTGTTGCGGTTGAAAGTCGGATCCATACCCAAACTGCCCTTGAATCCTCAACTGATTCCCATCAACCACGCTTGAATATCCTTTTTTGAAATCTTCATATCCTTCATTGCCATCACCATACCGTGGCCCACCAAACAAATGTCGGCCCGCTCTTTGACCCGATGAAGTATGAATTATAGGTGGGTCTTGGGTAAATGCGTATGGTTGTTGATAATTCTGATTTTGTTGAGATTGGAAGGATAATTGTTGTGGTGAGTTTGATGATTGTCCTTGAATAAGCATGAAATTTGTCAAGGGTGGGAGGTTAACTGGTGGCTGAAAGCTAAACGCAGCTGAAGTAGGTTCACTTGTGAAATTGGTGGTGGTAATGGGTACAACAGATGGTTGGTTTGGTGAATTAATGGGCGGTGGCATCGGCGGTACGGTTTGTTCCGAAGCCATGATTGTGGTGTCAGTTGTTCAAATTTTTGTGCTTGGCGACCCAATAACCTTGTTTTCCCTTTGCAGAATCCGGTTCTGACGAAAGGTTCTCTCGATTTCAGGATCAAACGTTAACGGTGATGATGACCGAGAGCGTCTTCTATGCATATACCTGTAAGTACCTGCACACTAACACAACCCGCGTAAAACTGACAATAACAATTTAAATAAAAACTACAAAAATAACACACGTTGCGCACTACTCCCCGGCAACGGCGCCAAAATTTGACATGAGGTCAAAGACTAACTCAAAAATAAACCAAATACACTAATTAGATAGTGGTAAATAAGTGTCGAAAACGAAAAGTTTATGGAATATGTGTTACCAAGTAGTTTTATAGATTAACTAAATTTAAACTATATGAAGAAAATAAAATATCAAAGTTTTGGTTGTGTTGTTTGATTAACGAAAATTAACTAAAACACTTAACACTGTTTTTCAATCAAAGATGAGAGGATATGTTCTCCCTCGATTTTAGGTTTCCATGAATGTGAATGTAAACGTTTAATCTGAGACGAACTATAAAAACATAATTCGTGAATATGCAAACGATTGTGGTAATTGAAGACTAAGTACTTGGATTAACAAACGCAAGGCAATCACTCAAAAACCAATTAGATTATCCAACCCCGAATTCCACCCGATTAATCCCGATTGTCTATAGCACCGAGAACTGACGGTTAAGAACACGAATTAAACAAACTAACAACTTATCAATGAATACATAGACATCATAATTATGAAATCAATAATATTAAATTACCATCTCAGCAATTGCATAAACATTCAATCAACAAACAATATGAAACCTTACAATCCGAGGGAAAACACAAAGGAGATTAGCCAAGCATGATTCGGTTCATCATACCTTCGATTATAATGTGCATATGAATCAAAAACAAGTCTCAAATGCTTAAACAACCCAAAATTGAGTTATAGTTCCTTAGAATTGCCTCCCCAGTGTCTCCAATTGAAAACTATGAAAAAGATCATGAAAAGACTAGCCAAAACTGCCAATTAAAGTCACAAAACAATTGTTGTTACGACATGGACCGTGGTCCACGGTCTTGACCGTGGGCCACGGTTCCCATATAACCCACGGTACGGTGGGTTCTGCCAAAGTTACTTCAGGTGGACCGTGGTCCACGGTCTAGACCGTGGGCCACGGTGGAGCTTGCTTCCGTCTCTTGTTTTCTGCGTATCTCTCTTGTTCTAGCTCCATTTTCTTCACCGTTTTCGCCTATGTTCTCGTAATGCCATTCTCTAGCTTTTCAACCCTGCAATCACACAATATAATGTAGTATTCCAATTCCTTGAAATTAAACATAAACGCATGCGATTTAGTTAGAATTACTACACTTAAGGGTGGCTCTATGATCCACCCGTCACATTCCCACACTTACACGTTGCTTGCCCTTAAGCAACATTTGAAACCAAAATTTCTTTCAAAACACACCACCAAACATACCACAAGCCCGGTTCGATCAAGGTCCCTAATCATACCCTATTCCTTGTATCTCATATAAACTATAGCCATACTTCACAATTTCAACACAGTTAAATAATTAAATCTCTAGCCAAACCTAACATGTTTCTTTAATTTATCTCATGCAATATCCATACACAATTATATCTCAATACGGTGCCTTAATCCCAATTATCAATACTCGGACACATTTGCAATCCTACTATAATAAGCTCATGCAACTGTCAAACCTCCACCTACAATTGCTTTAGTAATTGTGAAAATCAAGAGTTCTTATCTCGGGTTGTAATGAGGCCAAAGGTTTAGGTGAGGAATGGGAATTTTGAAAGTAGCGCATGCGATCAGATCCGGCCAAGTTATTACATACAACTACACAAAATGCAATAACTTTTCTAACTAACATACTGATTTTTTTTATTTTTTTTTGACGGATTTAATTTTTTTTTTCAACATTGTAAACAAAAGCAAACTAACAACTTACCATTTCTTCATACTTCTTCAATAAAGCAATAATTACATATCATACCAATTTATTCCCTTTTGAATACAGAAGAAATCCAATACATTGTTTTTAAACTCAGTTCCATTATCACTCCGAATTCTTCTCACTTTCAGTTTGTAAAATGATTTGATCTTTGTAATAAGGTTCTGAATTAGAACAGGTGTCTGATCTTTAGAACCCATAAATAAAACCCATATGAATACCTCAAGAAGTCATCAGTTACTACTAAACAATACAAATCACCAGCAATACTAGCACGATTCACTGGACCAAATAAATCCATGTGAAGTCATTCGAGTGGCGTGATAATTGAGTTAATCGATTTGCACGGGTAGGACTTCTTCTTTTGTTTCCCCTTCTTACATGCGACGCAGTAATCGTTCATCTTGAAGTTCTTGAGGGTCACACCATCCGCCAAATCATTAGTAATAAGATGATTCATCTTGCGAACGTGGATGTGCCCCATGCGTCGATGCCACAGAATCGAGTCTTTCTCCGTAGCCTTGGAGACAAAACACGTTTCAGAGGATGAAACGTTTACATTAGTACTCATGTCGAGAATATAAATATCATTTGATCGAGGTGATCGCATGAGAACCATTTCTTCAGGAATTGTGTATCCCGGTTGAAGGATAATACATTCCTTGTCTGTGAAAACAGTAGTATATTTCTTATCACAAATCTGCGAGACACTTAACAGATTGTGGTCTAATTTTTCACAACAATTAACTCTCTCAAAAGTAATCATCCCATTTGAGACCTCTCCCTCTTTTGTAATCATTCCACCATTATTACTAGAAAATGCAACATAACCTCCCTGAATATCTTTGACATTATTAAGAAGATCAAGGTTGCCGATAATATGCCTAGAGAATCCACTGTCTAATATCCCCTTGTGACCTTATACAGACCTGGATGAACTCTGCACAAAACGTAAAATGATTAGTTCAAAAAGGCAACCCAAGCCTCAGTCTTGGGCTCTCCTTTTGAGATTTTTGGAGATAATTTTAAGTTAACACTTGCGTTTGGCACTTGAGAATATGTGATGGTGTTCTTGGTTTTCTTCTTCAGGTAGCCGTCACGAATTATTCCCGAGTCCGTGTTTTTACAAACAGGTTGAGCACGGTCAACGAATTTGTTAATTACATTAGAAACTTCAACCCGAACCACTTTCCTTGGGTTGATGTTTGAATACATTATGAATGAATCATCAACTTGAGATTCTTTTGAAGTATGATTCATTTCCACCAATGGTGTAGATTATTGTTTAGATGATGACTTCATATTATCAACCTTGGCTTTGCATTTCTTAGCCACATGACCGGTTTCACAACATTTAAAGCATAAATGAGCGTCTAAACTTTTCTGTGATGAAACACTTGTCTTGTTCTCTTGTGAAGGCTGAAGAATATCAAGTTTTGGTTTTTCAATAGTAACCTGAATTGAAACCTCATGAGTTAAACCCTTTTTATGTTTGTAAAATTCAAGATTGGTTGTATTCAAGGAATTCTCCAATCCCGATGATTTCACAAATTTTATAGGTTGAAAAACATTTGCAACTGGTTTCGCTTGAACATATGTTAATTTAGATTTACGAAATTTTTGTTCAAGTTCTTCAACTTTTGAAGTATCATCTTGAAAAATGCTTTCAATCATTTCTGGTTTAAGAAGATTCAATGGAACTTCTTTGTCCGTGAACACTTTTGATAAGCCTTTCAACTTAAAAACCTTTCTCTTTGTTGATTCATGTTGTGGATTGACGAATTTCATCAAATCCTCATCAGACATAGTAGGCTTGTCTGATTTCTTTACGTTAATTGATACTTTTAGTTTTTTCAAGGAATCCCCCAAGGGTTTCAACCCATACACAGCCTGTTCGAATTCCTCAGGTTCACACAAAATGTGATTGTCTGAGAGTATGTTATCGTTTTTAAAAATCACTTCAGGTTCAATTAATTCCTCAATTGAACCGTCCAATTCATTTTCAGTAAAGACTACATTACTTTAAATATGAACCGGTTCTTGAGTTTTTGATTTAGTTGTATCAACATTTTCAGTTTAAATAGGATTAACACTAGGCATTCTAGGTTTGTAGATTGTTCTACAACAGGAATGCTAGTGTAATCTCCTTTGAAAGGAGGAGGAATCTCAACATAACCCAATCCTACTTTACCATTTTTCTTATGATTATTATTGACTTCAATAATTTCGTTTAAGAGTAATGAAGAGTCCCGAAATTTTCCAAGTTTATTTTTTAACTCTAAAATTTCATTCTCTAATTTGGTAATGCAAGTTCGAAGTTTGAGAATCTCTTGAAAATATTGTTCAACTGCCACATTTTTACAGTTAACTTTTGCTTT
The DNA here is from genome assembly GCF_021521415.1 of Bidens hawaiensis. Classification (NCBI taxonomy): domain Eukaryota; kingdom Viridiplantae; phylum Streptophyta; class Magnoliopsida; order Asterales; family Asteraceae; genus Bidens; species Bidens hawaiensis. The sequence continues at coordinate 55,409 of NW_027498762.1, read as the reverse complement.
TAGATCATGATTGCTAACAGACAAATTTTTAATTTTAAGTGTAGATTGTTCCAACAATTTGGATTTTTGTCTGAAACATTCATTGACCATGAAAAGTTCGTTCATAAGTGTAGTGTTATGTTGTAAAGCTGACTCAAGTTTGACTTTGAGTTCAACACAATCAATACACTCAGTAACAACTTGGGAAGTTACTGTCTTTTGTGATTCATTCAAAGATACATTAAGTGAAGATTTAGTACATACCTCTTCAATCTTGCCATACAAGCAAAAGATTCTGATTGCTCAGAAGACATATGATCAGAATCAGTCTCTGAATCAGACGTATCACTCCCATCTGATAAGTTATCACCGCTCGCATTTTCAAAATGTTCTACCGGTTCTACCATAGTGAGGTTTGCTTGGTTTACCAGTAGTCGTTGAAACCAATCCAATCCTTCATTGGAAATGAGATCTTGTGAGTTAGCCGGCTTATTTTGATCCCCTTTTGAAGATTTGTTCTTGTCAGTTTCAGACGAACTTTTTCCTGAAGATTTCTCAGCATTACGAGGACCCATTTATTCTTTCCTCAGCTTACCACATTCTTTGGCAAAATGTCCAAAGTCTCCACAATTGTAGCATTTGACTTTCAATTTATCAAACCCAACCCTCTTGCTTAAAGTCGGTAGGTCATTTCCGGTTCGTTGCATGAACCGTTTTACCTTACGAACTATCATCGCCATGTTCCACTTTAGATCCATTAGCTCTAGATCATCAGGGTCGATCTGGTCATAATCCTCATCAGTGAGTTCACTAGTTTCAATCTTACTCACAATAAGTTCTTCGTAAGATGACATAAACACACTTGAAAATGCAAACTGCTGCTCCGCTTCTTTCAGATTAACATTTGTTTGAGAGCTTGAGGAACTTGCACCTGATCCTGAATTGGCACCCGACGCCATGAAACATACATTAGGGCTATTACCATTTGAAGACTCTTCTTGTGATGTCTGTGTGAAGAAAGTGGTGATTGAGACTAAACTTGAAGCATTACTTGTTGGTAACGAACCTCTATAGAGAGAAGGATTCTGATTCTGAATATCCTTCAACAAGTTTTGGCATTTGAAGTCATATTCTCTTTCTTCTGACTTGTTGATAAATTGTTCAGAAGTGAGTTGATCGTTATGAAAATAACCATTCTCTTTCTGCACAAGTAAGAAAGTTGAATAAGAAGGCGGTAATACATTCTTTGAAGTATCAATCTTATCCACCTCAGTTGTTTCTAGTTTAACATTTATCATTTCTGCAACAAGATGAGAGAACCGACTGATCACTCTTCCACAGTCTCATTCTTCAACAGAGTAAAATTTCAAAATTGAAATTTCACAAGAGTCTTTTTTCTCTCGAGAGTGTTCCCTAGACTTCGAGTTTTCAAGGTAGCAAATAAAGAAGCACAGGTCTTGATATTGTTGTATTAATGAAAGATGCCATAGTGAGAGTAGAGTATGCTTTGGTCTCACTCTCAGCATCCTTAATCTCATGAGCTTCATAATGCTAATGATCCTTCTCAGTCGAGCCAAGTGTTTCACTTCCCACAAGAGGTGCCTTATAAACAACTTCCATATATCGCACACTACTCAGATGCACAGTACCAAGATGAGCACGAAACCTTGGCTCCCAACAAGAAAAATCAGAGAATTTCAGTAGTTTGGGACATTTATTGTGTGACCCAATTTCATTGTCCGTTGATAACATATGCTGCATGCATTAAAGCGTTTTGCGGGGCTAAAGCATAATACGATGCTTGACTTGGAGAAGGCATAATTTCACAAGATTTAATAGTCAAGGGATTAAACTTGTCAAATGATAAAGATTATGTTCACTGTTCACGAATAAGCACTGTTTTAGCGAATGTGTATATACGAAGGTATAGCGAATGTGTAGAAATGTGTAGCGAATGGGTTTAATGAATGAGTAATGAATGTGAGAATTGAAAAGTTAACGAGTGAGAGTAGCGAATGTGATTGGGTAACGAAGGAGTTGAACGAATATTTGGCTAACAAATAAGGACTTAACGAATGATAAACATTGTTTAAGCGAATGAAGATCAACAAATGAAGCTGTAACGAATGATCAGTTAGGCTGTTTAACGAATCTGTCTTCAAACGTAACGAATCACCATTCAAACTTTAATGAATCAGATAAACGAATCAGATATCAGACTAACGAATCAGTCTTCAATTGATAACAAAGCAGTCTTCAAACATTCAAACCATATTTAATATCAATCCTATGTCCAAAATGGTCCAAATTAGTCCGAATTCACCAAAACCTATATCAATATACTCGGAATCCAACTTCGAACCTCACAATACCAGTCCGTTCTCACAAAACATCCAAATCCAAACTCAATTAAACCTGTTCAAACTTCACGTTAACCGCCATTAACGTTAACAAGTCCAATTAACAACTAATTCAAACTCAATCAGCCATTTAACTTTCAAATTACCTTAAAACTAATTCCAATTACACTTAGACAAACTCAATTACTCTTATACACCAATCCTCTGTTTCACCGAAACCTATCAGACGATGATTTATATCAATGAATGATGAAATTGATCAAATATGGACGAATCAATACAATATATCAATGAATAATCACGATGATCCGATCTAGTGGATCTGATACCACTTGAGAGAGCGTATAAGGATCTAGATCGATGATGACATCGTGATCTTCATTGTGTAATCAATACTATTAGGAAGGATACGATTAGTGTGTGTGTTTGTGTGTGTCCAGAGAGAATTTCATCAGAGTAACGAGGCTCAGAAATGATAATAATAGATCTGTTACATTACTGATAAGATTATAGGTGTATATAGAGGATGACACATTCGCTAACTTAAACCTTACCGAATGTGTCATTCGTTACATTAGAACTAACGAATGAACAACCTCATTCGTGTTACATTAAACTTAATGAATTGCCCTTCATTCGTTGTCACATTCATTAAGCAGGGTTAACGAATGTGTCTTACAATTATAACGAATGTGGCTTATTCGTTACGGGGGTAACGAATAGCCTTACATTAGAGCGAATAGGGATATTACATTATCAAGTAATATAATAATAATATAATAAAGACCGAGTCGCCCAAGTCGTGTATCAACAGTCTGTAATAGCCATGAGGATAACGTGGTCTGTAATGGCCATGGGGATAACGTGGGCAGTGGAGGCCACGAGGATATTGTGGGCGGAAGAGGGGCCCCGTGTTTGGTGATATGTGATAAATGCTATATATGTGCATAAATATATATACATATGTGTGTAAGTCTATATACATGTTATGTGAATAGGAGTAGGACATAATGCGGTGTAGGAAATATTAATTATATGTGTATACACTGTGTAATGTTGGATTTCACGTAGAACCGTTGTGGGCGGAAGAGGGGCCAAAGTGGTTGATGTTACGTGGAACTGTTGTGGGCAGAAGGGTGGCCACAGTCGTTGGCTTTATGTGGAGCCGTTGTGGGCGGAATGGTGGCCACATTGGTTGATTAAACACGGAAATTGGAAACACGGAACAAACCTTCGCGATTTTTTTGTAAATTCAGGTTTATATTATAAACTTACATACGTGCATATGTACACACAAAGATACGGTTGTACATATATATAGAAGTAAATATATTTTTATATGCGCGCGTACATGCAAACTATGACTGTGTGTTACGCAGAACTGATTTCGTTAAAACTTATGAAACTCACCAACTATTCGTAGTTGACCTTTTCTTTAAACATGTTTTTCATGTAATTAGAGAGGTGGAGTAGATTGATTATGTGTTACTTGTTGGATTGTGATCGATGCTGTGAGCATTTGAGTTAGAAGTAAAGTAATTGGAGAGCTAGTTTTGATTGTATCACTTAGTTTGTAAAAGATGTTAGAACGATGTAATATATTGTAAATTAGTTAGTAATGTTTCCTTATGAACAATGTATTTGATACCAATTGTATCTGTTGCATTTCCGTTTTAGGATTCCATAAATCGCTTAATGGGATGTGACAGAATTTGGTATCAGAGCCATTGGTTATAAAAATTAGGTTATCCCTTAGGATACCTATAATATAACCGTAGGCTCGATTATATCTGGGAAACTTAATAATGAGTAACGATAGATACTGATGGATGCCGGGATGAACTTGTAGGGCAAGTGAGTTATTATGGTCCGGAACGTAATAACAGCCTTACTTGTACAAGGGAATTCGGGGATAAGTCACGGAACATGCTGATAGGTAAAAATGGCAACATGCATGTATAAAGGTGATGTGGAGTATATATGTAACGTGCATACGTGTTTATCTGAAACGAGGTATATGGATACGTGTACGTACGGTACTAGCGGTATACTAAATCTCATCATAACGAATAGTATATTCGGTTTTAATTAATATTAAATTTTATTCTAATTAAAATTATATCTTACCAAAAATTAATATTATATATGTTCATAACAAATAAAATATTTTACTTCTGCCCTAATTAATAATATCCTTTATGTTGATCTAAGCTATCGAAAAACGTTCTTTTTTAACTAACTATTGCACCAATAGATGTTGAGATCGGGTAGTTTTACGACAGATGAAGAACCGGTGTTGCCTGTGAACGAGAATACGAGGATGCTTTAGAAGATTTAAACAAAACCTGGTGATGTGACGGAACCACAAAGGGGCTTAAAATACAAGGCCCGGGAACGAACCGTGAGAGGTGTGACCTACAGATAATAATTTCAAGAGAATATATATAATACTTCTCAGCCTGGGTCTAGTTTTTATATTATAAACTCATTTCTTTGCCATTAAACTAAACTATTTTCCGATCGTTTTCCATTTCTGTTGTTCAAAAAAACACCATCACTAACGATAATTACCCAAAATTGAGTTTTCAATTATAATATGACCAATCGTGGCTACCAGTACATATAATGTACTAATGAAATTTCAAGAAGAAACGTTAATAATAATAATTTTCTTTGCATATCACTAGTACAACTAACTCTGATGAACCTCCCTAACTAGCAAACTCTTTGAACCATCTATTTACCAGAACCTCCAACCTCTCCTATATTTTTGCTATTCCAATTGGTTATTATAGGAGAGAAACTTCATGCTCACGAATCGATGACGTGCCTGACTGGAATGGGACCTACTTACCCCACCAGTAAATTACCACTTTTAGTAAACCCAGCATGATTGCGTGTATCGAATGACCTGGCGAAGGAATATATTCTATAGTTATATTTATCAACCTCTAAGGGTCTAGTGGAATATATGAGTGCATTCCTATTATAACATACTGATTAAACACATAACGGCCAGATGTTTACGTACGGGAGACACCAGACAAAAACAATTACCCAATGAGGGGTTCGTACCGAGATAATTGTTGTGCAAGTGCGAATCGTTCATGATTGTATAATGTGTACTTGGATATGTAAGGATAGCATGATATTGTTGTATATAGCCTTCGATGCCCCATGCAAGCATCTGGTATTGTGGTATATTGATATGGGTGACGAATTGGATATTTCATTACAAACACTGACCCTTACTGGTTAAAATTACTTGTCATTAAGTGACAACTTTGAAGATATATGCAAACTTAGGCCTTTGCTAGGATAACTTTACATACTATCCCTAGTATACAGACTTGAGAACAGAGCCGTGTGACACATACGTGTTAATTGAAATACTTGATTGCTTGTTAATGTGATTCCTTTTGTGATTAGTTTCATAAGTGAATTTAATTAATTGTGGGATAACTAGTTAATGTTATAGAATGGCCCCGAAGAAAGTAAACACGTTGTCTGAGGTAGATGTAGCAGAGATGATCGCTCGGCAATTACAAACAGTACTTCCGACTATAGCAGCACAATTCGCTGCCGGTATTAATACAACTATGAATACAAATCAAGCGCCAAACACTAACGCGACCGTAAATACTAATCCCTGACACATACTAATACAACCACAAATGCTCCCCCGATAAATACTGACATGGTCACAACTAATACTCCCCCTTTGAATACTAATATTACTTTCAATAATGATAATCCCCCACCAAACTTGAACAATAGTTGTAACAACCAAAATCCCCCCGCAACACGGATAGCAACTTAAGAACTTCATGCTATGTAAACCTATGGAATTTAGCGGTGCTGAAGGACCAAATGGACTGGTAAAGTGGATCGAAAAGATTGAATCCATCATTAATATCACTAACGGTCCACCAGATTGTATTGTCAAATTTTCTACTTCTACTTTTGTGGACAACGCGCTAACGTGGTGGAATACTATTGTGCAAATTCGGGGACAAGAGGCAACCAATCATATATCTTGGATAGAACTTAAAAATCTTATAATAGAACACTTTTGTCCGATAAATGAAATTCAGAAATTAGAACTAGAACTATGGAATCTAGAAATGAAGGGTGCAGATCACTTGGAGTATACCCACTGCTTTAACGAACTGGGTCGTCTAGTCCCATGGTTAGTCACCATAGAACCTAAACATACTGAATTCTACATTTGGGGTTTAGCCCCCGAAGTCAAGAGTTTGGTTAATTCAACTGGCCCCGTAACTCTTGAAAATGCCGTGTTACAAGCCGACATTGTAACTTTTGATTTGGTTAGAAGTGGTATGCTAAGAATGCCTGGAGAATCGTCTGGTATAAAACAAATCGAGTATGAGGCGAAGGTACAAGGAAGACAACATAATAAACATGCACGCACCACGATGCAAAATTACGCCATTACAAGTTCTAATGTGAAATAAGAAAAGTACAAAGGGCTCTTGCCAAAGTGCAGAGAATGTGGTTACCATCATATAGGTGAATGTCGAACAAACGGGTGTTATAGATGTGGCGAGGTTGGACACTATGTCCGTGATTGTAAACCATTGTAAACACTACGAACCAGCCATCTCAAATACCACAGCCGCACCATCCACAACTACCTCGACCGCAACCAATCCGCTTACAACCGATGCAATTAACCCAACCTATGGTAAATCACCCTACCTGTTATGAGTGTGGTAGTACAAAGCACTTCAAAAGACACTATCCCAATTTAAGTGGAGAACAAACATCGATGATTAACCAGACAAAAGGTCGCTTCCGTGTTTAACTCGAGTGGAGCACGACCAGATCTGAACGTAATAGCAGGTACATTCACAATTTCTGACTAGCACGTTTCAAATTAATTAACACGTGTACCAACAGAAGTTTCATTCTGTTAACTTTCTACCCTTAGAAAAAATATATTGATTAGTAAATTAATAAACCTTTATGATATAGAACTCTTTAACGGTAAATCTATAACCCGGTTAACCAAATAAGCCAAAATTATTCCTCCATCCTAGACAACCAAGCATTCCGTATTAACATACTCTCGGTAGAGTTAGGAAGTTTTGATGTAACAAACCTAAACTAGTTACATGAGATCAAAAGGTGGAAATCGTATGTAAAGACAAGAATGTCAGAATACCTCTTTCAAATAATGAAATGATCGAAGTACGAGAAGAAAGCCTTAGAACCAAAATGCCTTTCATTTACCATCTGAAAATAGATATTAAAATGGTTACATCAAATAGTTCAAGTAGACCCCAGCGGGATGAACACTTTTCCACTATTACCTAAGATGTATCCTCCTAATTCAAAAAGGATCGAGATTATGAATGGAAGTGAAACAAAGTAATAGCATATACCCCCAATGACTAAACACTAATGAGAGGAACTATACTATCCGTAACCGAAAATATGGAACAATTGCTTTAATACCCTAGATCTACGGGCATTACTTGTATACTACTAATGGTACAAGTTACACAACCATAAAGACCTACGAGTTATAAGTAACCAAAACAAGTTAAATAAGAGGCAATGGAGATTGGATGGAATTGTTAAATGATCATAACTGTGAAAACCAAAGAAATTCCTTACTATCAGGACCGGAACTTGAACTTCAAGCTTTTATAGCCTCAATAATCGGGTGATGAATGAAGGAAAGTCAAGCCAGACATCTGGTTAGACTGAGTACTAGTGTAAAGATAAAAGGGAAATTTATGGAGGAACTGGTATGAGAAAGATCATAAGCACATGTGTTGTAAAGTCGTGCACTATAATAAGTTAAGGTGGAATACTAAAGATCCTCGGGGACGTTACAACAGTTTGAAATACCCCATTAGAAGTGGGAACGAACTACAATGGACCTCTTAACACATGATCTGAAACATCCCGAGAAAGCAATGCAAGCTGAATGATAGTTCCTTGATTAATCCACTTCGAATACTTTCTTTTGATTTGTAACAACTACCCAACTGAAATAGTCGCCTTAACAAAATCTTATCCTTGATGAGTTGTGTATGAGACTTTAAATCCCTAATCGATCTGAACACGGTCTGTAGCCCTCTTACGAACAATCAATATTCAAACATTAGAGGAAAGTGAGACCGGTAATTTCAATCTTTGTACATTAACAATCATCGCGTATTATGCAAGCGGCTATATATTATATTATATTATACGAGTAATAATGTAACTCTCCACCTTATTCAATTGAAAATTGGCGACCCCCAAAATAAAAAATCCGAATTAATTTCGGAAACCATAGACAAAGTTCGTAATATTAAAAACAATCTGAAAGCTGCTTAAGGCTAACCAGAGAACTATACCGATATATGTGAGAAGATGACGACTCTTGAAAGGTGTTAGTTGAGTTAATGAAACCGACGAGTTAACATGAAAATACATGGAACTGTACAAAATTGTCTCGAAGGTTAACCCCGCAACGTATTAAACAAAACTATCTCATTCCCGATATCGAGTGCCTTACTAACAGGGCGAATGTAGTACCACCCGAAAACTTGTATACAACTAAACTCTATAAAGGAACCCATGAAAATGATGAGCGGGGAAAATCAAACAGTTGTGACACAAAAACTTTTACTAAACAAAGTTCGGTGGAATCCACAACGGGAAACCAAATACATTCGGGAACAAAAGAACGAATTCCGAAGCAAACATTTATAACTTTTCCTTAAAGGGGCGTATTTGGCATATTGAATTTCGGGGACGAAATTTCTTAACTGGGGGAGAATGTGACATCCATGGACAAATCGAGTTTACTTTAGTATTTGTTTATCTAATAAGCGATTAACCGCTTATTGCGTATCGAACAAACGATTAACTTAACGGGTCTGGTTATGACTTGGATATCCCGGGGGGGCATCTATAAGTGATATGCGTTTGATACAAGCCAGTATAGTGATATTAAAGCCTTAGAATGATAGCAAAACAGTTAAACGAAAACATGCTCGTTTAACTACCCGTTATGGATTTAAACGCAAAAGAGTTTTACAAAACAAGAATTGTATCATCCGTTATGTAAAAAAAGACTTAGAAAACACTTAGTGGTAATGTTTTAAGCAATCCATGAAAATATTTTTGATTTTTACAAACAAATGGTATGTTTTTTTAAATTTACAATAAATTAGCTGAAAAACACTTGTTTTCGCGCTGTTTGTCGTACCCGATAAATTTTTCTCGCCAAAAACCGAAGCCGAAATAAATTTGGATTCGGGATTTCACATCCGGGCATGAAAAACGAGATAATGGGCTAAAATGGGGGCCCAACCCCTTGTGGCCGCCACTTTTTTTAATATTAATATTATTATGTTTAAGTAATATATAACACTTCAGATATTTATTTTACTAGCTTTCTCCATAAGTAAACTTGAGTCCTGCTGTTCTTTAACAAAACCCACAAAAAAAACTAAGGTAAACACTTGGTTTAATCATGTTTTTCAAGTTATTAATGTTGTTTAATTCCATATAAACATAGTTTGATTACCAAAAATCATTCCTAACCATGCAAAAACCTTAAAATGGTTTAAATACATGTTTTGATCCTACACATTGTTAGGAACCTTGTTTGATAGTTTTTTAGCCATAAACACGGATTAGAGGGTTTAAACGACGTTTTTACGGTTCAAAAGTTCGGTTTAGAACCCTAACCGAAACCCTAACATTCATGGCTGGTCTCTTGATAATACATGCTTGGTATGTGATATAGGACATGTACTTAGCTTGTATAGAAGCACGAAAACCCAGAAATTGGATTAAGAGAGCGAAAACGGGGGGGAAACCGCAAAGGTAATGCCGAAAAATTCGATTACGGGCTGTTTAGGTAAAGGTTGTATGTGCATATTGTTAGATAATGAAATATTTCAAGGACATCAGGGACCATATCATTGAGTCCCTGTTCAAATTTGGTAATTTTTCGACCATCCGAAAATATTTGGCGAATTTATTACCGAGTTAGGGCGTTTATTTGGGAAAAATAGTTAAAATGCTTGAAAATTATGATATTTTGTGGGGAACTCAGATTTGGTATATTATGATCACATATGAAATTTGGGATCATTTTAAAAAGCCTTAATATGCTTTGTGCATTGGCGCTTATTTGAATTTTCATGATCGTTTTTGGCTCAAAAATGATATTTGGCAAGATTTTTAAATTCTAGAATATCTACAGGTTGTATTGGAAAGTATTTTGATCACTCAAGAATTTTGGCGGATTTTTCGGAAATCATTTAGTATAAACGGATTATTTTCTGGCTAAATATTGCATATAAAATAATTTTTTATAAATTTATAAATCAGTAAATAATTCCAGAAATATTTTTATAAAAATCTACATATTTTATTTAATAAGTGTCTAAATTTTCAAAATCTAATTATTAACGGATAATTAATTATGCTAATTTGAAGATTAAACAAATTCAATTATGACGAAAACCGGCAAGTTCATGATTAACGAACTTGTTGGAATATCAGAACATCAAGAATGATCAAAAAACATATTTTTGGATTAACTATGTACAAACGAACTTTTTGTGAGAAATTCGGATATTTGGATAAATTGTGCGCGTTTTTCTCCAACTCAAACTAAATAAATGGAAACGAGCCCCATAACCAATCCAGACCCCTAATTTGTGATATTTGTTTATAACTTAATCATTTTATCAACCAACACGTTTACCCAAGTTTACATCCCCATAACTGTTTTTTAAACGCATAAACGAGCCAAGTTTGATTTTAAACATCAAACATTGAACAACATCACAATCTAAGCCTATTAACACTTTTTGGGAGTTACAGCCACACCCAGACTAGCTATACAGCCCAGCTTAGTATGAAGGTTATAATAATATTAAAATATTAATATTATTATAATATTAACTATAGGGACTAAGTGATAGCAAAGGAAACGAACCCCGAGCTGACCTCGCACTGAGTGCCTACAAAACCGTGAGTTTCATGGCCCCACTCTTTAAACTATTTTATGAACTTTTGAGGTGAAAGCATGTTTATATACGTTATCTATCTGGGAACGGTTCAGGATCTAAATTATCTGAACGTTTACATACAAAAAGTCCTTACAAACATAGCGATTGATTACGTGCGAATGAATGGTGAATAGTATTCTTGAATGACAAATTAAGTGGATATGGTATGAATACCAAAACTTACTGAAACAACACGTGACAACACGTTTATACAAATACATTGTGTATTGTTAAACATAACAAGCAAAGTGAATAACGTGGTCTGTAATGGCCATGAGCGAATAACGTGGTCTTTAATGGCCATGGGCGAATAACGTGGTCTGTAATGACCATGGGTAAATAACGTGATCTATAACGGCCATGGGTGAATAACAGTGTCTGTAACAACCATGGGTCAATAACGTGGTCTGTAACGGCCATAAGGAATAACATGGTCCGTAACGGCCATGGGGAATAACGTGGTCTGTAACGGCCATGAGGATAACGTGGTCTATAACGGTCATGGGGATAACATGGGCAGTGGAGGCCAAGAGGATATTGTGCGCGGAAGGAGGGCCACCGTGTTTGGTGATACGTGATAAATGCTATATATGTGCATAAATATATATACATATGTGTGTAAGTCTATATACATGCTATGTGAATAAGAGTAGGAAATAATGGGGTGTAGGAAATGTTAATTATATGTGTATACACTGTGTAATGTTGGATTTCACATAGAACAGTTGTGAGCGGAAGGGGGGCCACAGTAGTTGATGTTACGCGGAACCGTTGTGGGCGGAAGGGGGACCACAGTGGTTGATTTTATGTGGAACCGTTTGGTTGATTTTATGTGGAACCGTTGTGCGCGAAAGGGGGGCCACAGTGGTTGATTAAACACGGAAATTGGAAACACGGAACAAACCTTCGCGATTTTATCGTAAATTCAGGTTTATATTATAAAATTACATACGTGCATATGTACACACAAATATACGGTTGTACATATATACAAAAGTAAATACATTTTTATATGCGTGCGTACATGCAAACTACGACTATGTGGTACGCAGAACTGATTTCGTTAAAACTTATGAAACTCACCAACTATTCGTAGTTGACATTTTCTTTAAACATGCTTTTCAGGTAATCAGAGAGGTGGAGTAGACTGACTATGTGTTACTTGTTGGATTGTGATCGATGCTGTGAGCATTTGAGATAGAAGTAAAGTATTGGAGAGCTAGTTTTGTATCATTTAGTTTGTAAAAGATGTTAGAACGATGTAGTATATTGTAAATTAGTTAGTAATGTTTCCTTATGAATAATATATGTGATACCAGTTGTATCTGTTGTATTTCCGTTTTACACTTCCGCAAATCACTTAACGGGATGTGACACAATTTGAGTCAAGTTTTTGAATTATTTTTCTTACTCAAATATTACAACTTATATAGGAAAACCAAGATATAAAATAGAAAAAGATAAACAATAAGTTATAACTTATATAGGAAAACCAAGATATAAAATCAAAACCACCCCACCTCCGCTACGTAACCCACCCACCCACTGTAACCCACCCACCGCGCCTCCGCCAGTCACCCCACTCCACTCCGTAACCCACTCACCCGCCTCCGCCAGTCACCCAACCCACCGCACCTCCGTCACTCTGTAACCCACCCACCCCACCCACCGCACCTCCGTCCCTCCATAACCCACCCACCCCACCTCCGTCACTCCATCACCCATCCACCCACCGCGCCTTCGCCACACCGTCACCCACCAAACCACATCTTTTATTGATGTGGGTTTGAGGTAAATGTGGTTACAAAGTCTTTTAGTTTCAAGATTCTTGGTGGGTGTTGGGGTTTGATTAATTCTTGGGGAATGGGAGTTCAATCTTGGAGCTTTTTTGGTCTTGTGGGTTTGGAAACCAACTAGATTTCTAGCCCGGCTCTATGGGATTCATTTGGTACTTGGTTGTCGGTTCGACATCATTTCTCGTGGTGGATTGGTTAGGGTGGGCCTAGCAATGGATGTGGGTGTTCGGCCTTCTGGGGGTGTTTGGCCGTGTCCTTTTTGGGGGTTCCATTTTTGCCCGGGTGGACGGGCGGGGTTCAAGGGGTTCCCTCGGTTGGTTGCGCATATCAAACGACTTCATTTGTCGTCGGATGAGCGGAAAGGAGCCCTACGGGACGCCGTCTCCACGGATTGTGATTTATTTATTTTGGTTGGGGAGGCTTTAAAGGCTCCGGACCAGTGGCTATGTAGGTTGTGTATACGTGTAAATGCTCTTAGACGGGCGTGTCATCATGCTGATGGGGTCGCTAAGTTCAAGGAAGGCGTGGGAGATGTGGATGGGTTTATTGTGGGGATTGATAGACCGTATGTTATGAGGGATGTTGCTCCCTTGGGAGGGATAGTGGTGGATGAGCTTCTCCTTGACCGCGTCTTCTCTCTTCCTATCACGACTGTTAAGAGCATCCCTCGTAATTGTTGTATGGCTTTTGCTCAGGCCTTAACTGCGGCCCTAGCAAAGGTGGTTGCTATGCCAGAGTCTGTGGAGGCATGGGTGAGACTTTTGTTGTTACCCGCGGTGCACATTGCGAGTTTTCAGACCTTCTAGTCATTAAGAGCGCAGGTCCGGTAATAGGAAGTCCTTGCAATGTCATAGTATTAAGTGGGCACTAACAGCTTGGGGTGTTAAGGATGGTTTTGATGTGCTTATTTTATCCCTTTTTGCCCAACCTTTGAGGGTGGGCTCGAGTCATGATGGGCCTCTCGCTAAGCACGATGACTCTGCGGTGTGCAACAATGTGAAACAATGTTTACGAAAAGTGGCGGATGGGCATTTCACCGCCGCAATTAAAGTATTATGCACTTCAGGGGTTGCACCTTTCGGCAATGATACTTTAAAAGCATTATTGGCTAAGCATCCCAACTTGCCCCCGTCGGTTATGCCTAATTCATTGTTTTCTGAGCCTCCTCTTGTTGTTGCCGAGGATAGTGTGCTTGGGTGCATTAAATCCTTCCCTAAAGGGACGTCTTGCGGGCGAGATGGATTGAGGTCCCAACACATTTTGGATGCTTTTTGTGGGGAGGGGTCGACGATCGCTGTTGGGTTGCTAAAAGCTACTACTGCGGTGGTTAATTTATGTCTGGGGGGAGATGCCCGAGGGTTTTGGCGGAGTTCATTGCGTCGGCTCCTCTCACACCGTTGCTCAAACCGGACAATGGGATTAGACCCATTGCCGTAGGAGCCATTTGGAGGAGATTGATCTATAAAGTGGCTATGAGGGGTGTTGGAAAGGAAACTGCTAAATACCTTTGTGACTTTCAGTTTGGGGTGGGAGTCCCTAGTGGTGAAGAGGCCGTGCTTCATAGCGCGAACAGGTTTTTAAATAAGTATCATTCTGATGGGTCGTTGACTATGCTTACCGTTGATTTTTGTAATGCTTTCAACTTGGTGGATAGGACTGCCCTTCTGAACGAGGTTCGTGCCCGATGCCCGTCTATTTCTTTATGAGTGAACTTTTTATATGGGCAGCCGGCTAGGCTATATGTGGGAGATGACCACATTTGGTCCACCACTGGGGTTCAGCAGGGGGACCTTTTGGGACCTCTTCTTTTCGCTTTATTTCTGCACCCTCTTGTTCATCTAGTCCAGGATTCTTGTAAGCTCCTCTTCCATGCCTGGTACCTAGATGATGGTACATTTATTGGAGACACTAAAGAGGTTGCTAAAGCTTTAGATATTATCAGGGCAGAGGGCCCTCGCCTGGGCCTTGATCTTAACGTTAAGAAAAGAGAAGTATTTTGGCCGTCATGCAATGGGGTTTGGGTGCAGGAGGGGGTGTTTCCCTGTGAGATTGGAAGGCCAATGTTAGGTGTAAATCTCATTGGGAGAGCCGTTAGTCGAGATGCGGAATTCATTAGCAGACTTGCTGTGAAAAGGGCTTCACGGGCTGTGGAACTGATGAGCCATCTCCCACGTTTGCGGGACCCCCAATGCGAGCTCCTTTTGCTTCGCTCATGTATGGGAGTGGGTAAGTTGTTGTTCAGCCTCAGAACGTGCCAACCTGTGTTTGTAGGGGAAGTTGTTTCTGTTTTTGACAATGGCCTTCAAGGGGCGATTGAGGACATCGTGGTTTGTGGTGGTGCATTTTTTGGAGAATTTCAATGGAGGTTGGCATCACTTCCGGTTCGTTTTGGAGGTTTGGGTTTATGTTCAGCTTCAGACGTATCTGCATATGCGTTTGTGGCCTCGAGGGCACAATCTTGGAAATTGCAAGACCACATCCTTCGAGATTGTTGTATTGATGGGTTTGACTCCGATTATGTGAATGCGATAGATCGGTTGCACATTTCGCTTCCAGAGTTTGATATTAGCGGTTTCTCTAATAAAGACACCGCCCCACCTAAAGCCCAACATGCTTTGGCGAGTGCCCTTTATAGTGGAATCATCCAGAGTTTGGAAGTGAAGTTTAATTTATCTCCTCGTCAGAAAGCAGTGTTTGAGTGCCTTCGGGCTCCCCGGGCTCAAGATTTTTTAAATGTTATCCCTATTGAAGGATTAGGCCAACATATGTCGGCTTTGGAGTACCGGACCATCCTTAAGTATCGGCTAATGATCACTTTGTTCCCGGTAGATGAGCCATGCCCAGTTTGCCGCAAGGTTTGCTTGGATTCTTTTGGTGAACACGCAGTTCATTGTAAAGAGTTACCTGGGTTTAAGTAAAGGCATGATTTGGTGAGGGATGTTTTATGCGATGTTTTTAAACGGGCCGGAATTTCGGTTAAAAAGGAGGCCCCCGTAAACTTTCTTACGGATCCTCTTGAAGGAAGATCTACCTTACGACCGGGCGATATTCTTGTTTTTGGGTGGGTAGGGGATAAACACGCTTATGTGGATCTCACAGGAGTGTCCCCTCTTGTTGGTCTTAGGGAAAATGGTTTTGTAGCAGGCCAGGCAGCATTGAAGGCGGCATCGGGCAAGGTTGTTAAACACGAGAAAGCTTGTTTGGAGAATCAACACATGTTTATCCCCTTCACCTTTGACACATTTGGTTTCTTAGCTCCGGATGCTGTGGACCTTCTGAACAGAGTTCAGAAAGTCGAGCATATTAATTTATAGGCCCATAAGAGGCAAAACTTTGTTTTTAATAGAATTGGATTTGCTATCCAAAAGGGGGTTGCGGCGCAGCTTGTTGCCCGCTTACCTGCCACTTCATTGTAAATCGTTTGGTTGTTTTTTAATGGTCCAATAAATAAAAATTAAGGTAAAAAAAATAAGTAAACCTAATTATAAATTAGAATATAATAAAAAAACTATAAAATAGATAAATTTAACCAATTACTTTGCTTACAAAAAAGAAGTCATTTAAATTATAATCAAGAAGTTAAGAAGTTTAGCATGAATAATATTATGAATAATATTAGGATCCTGTGAAGCTCTCTTGGTAAACCAATCTTTATGCCTTTCAAAGAATTAACTTCTACAAAGAATCCCTCTTTTTAAAGAACCCCATGTGTAGTACTGATGTGAACCATTTATAATAGTTTCTTGTCTCAAGTAATGATGTGCCTCAATAAGCTCACTAGTGAGTCTTTCAACTAATTAAATGTAGAGTTCACCTGACGACATGGAACATTGGTTTTTTTACATGTATAACGCTACTTTTTAACCCCGAATATATAAAGATTGTTGTTTGGCACCATGTAAAGTATGTGAGAGGCATATATAGTCCAGATGAAATCCATCTTTTACAACTATTGTATGTATTTATTTTGATAAATGTTGAACATCTAGTAGCTCGCATTCACTCGTAAATGGTGTAGTTGAATCATTAATTAGCTATTGTAGAAAATCGTTAAACTGCTCTTTATGAGACGTGAATCGCCATCTTCTACATGAGGGCTAACAGTACGGCTTGTTGTCATAGTAGTCAAATTAATGTCAACTGATAACCACAAATCGTTTCCCTTTTCTTCAAGAGAACCACGTATATCTAATTAAAAATATTTGCTTGTGCAGTCTATGTGCAAATACCAAAAACATACCAACACGGGGCATGTTTACAGCACAATTTGTATGTTATCAATTTAACAAGACGCAGGGAGACTGGATAAGGAATGACCGATAACACAATTAATAACATTGAATGCAACATGGTTATCAAGCTTTGAAGTCAAAGTGCTCAATATGAATATGAAGTCCAAAAGATCATACACATGCAAAGAATAGGAATTGATTCAACATAGTGACGAAGTTACAAGTATCAACATCAAATAGCTTGTTCGAATGTGGTAGATAAAGCAGTTCCAAATGTAAGAACCCAACCATAGGAAACCAAAATAAAGCAAATGTGGTAAAGATTATCTTGCATAGAAAATGTTGTAGATAAAGCAGTTCCAAAGGTAAAAACCCAACCATAGAAAACCAAAATACCATAATAATACAATTGATGTGACCCTAGAAGATGTTACATATAATGCTCCATAAGGACTAAATGCATGTCCTCAAAAAGGCTGATACATTTTTTCAGAAGAATATAAGAAAATCTAGAATAGATAAATGTTAGAACAGATTAATATATTCACATAAGAAAATAATAAAGCACTATAATATCGAGGTAAATGTCATAGAAATTGACTCGTTCGGTACAAGAAAAGATAATAATGCCTAGGTAGAGGAACATAAAGTGTAAGGCTAAAAATGTGACTTATAATATCAAAAGAACGAAACCCGTTATATATATGGCCAAGCAAATAATTAAAGTGGGCGAGAATTCTGGATACAAGACGAGAGCTTCGGTGTACACGTTTAACTTCAACAGGAGAAACCTTGTAGAATGTTTATTGTTTAGCTATAAATAGGGACTTTGTTGTCTTTGTTTGTGTGTGTTTTGTATGGTGTTTTCACCCACCCAAGGGTGGGGTCGGTATTCCTTTAATACATTTATTCATTTTACCGATTACGGGATCGTTTGTTATCTATATTATCTTTATATTATTCATCGATCATGTGATTTCACGCACCTGCCTTGAGCGTTTCTCAAAAACAAAATCCGTTCGTTTGTCAGATCCGAAGATTGGGGACTTACATAAAGTTCCAACTATATTGAATGAATATGACAAATCTACAAGTAATGTACAAAATAGAATAATGTATAACTCAAATAAAAAAAGAAACATTTGAACATGCTGTTAAAGCAAATGTAATCAATTAAAAGATTTTGTGCGCACTATAATTCATAGACATTAATGAATGGCCAAAATGTTAAGATGGCCGTAAGGTTCAAAGTAAATCTGCTCAATAAGCAAAACGTTTTGGACATGTATAGTCTAAATACAAATACACGTGCGTCAAAACCAAAAAACCATTATGCAATAAGTGGGTGTCTTTTGAAATATATATAGCAAAAACAACGAGGTTGTGCGATGTATAGGCCCAGTGGCGGATCTAGACATAAATCTCAGGGGTAACTTTCATTTTTTATTTACTATATTTCATATAATGTAAACGAAACACAAATAGAAATTTCTCCTATAAATTTTTTTAAAGCTTGAAATTGAGCCATTACATACTGATCTTTTAATTTATCGAACGTTTCTCTTTCGCTGCACAAATTAAAGCATTGTTCAAATACTTATCACCCGTTCACTTACGCAAACCCGTATTGATAAGTTTCATTTTAGAAAAACATATTACAACTGTTGCGGTTACAAGCGGTAAAACCAACGCTAGCTTCAATATTTGATAAACAAAAGAAAACGTGACGTGCTATCCGGTTTCCACCATTACACGAGTAAGGTCGCATATTCACCCAAATTTGAAAATGTATCTTCCTTTAAAGTGTGATAAAATGTCATACCACCCGAAATACACCATACGAATCTCAAGATTTAAACCAGACATATTTTTTAACAAACTAGTTAAGACCCCACTAAATCTATTTCCAAGTCTTGAATTTGCAATGATGATTATGTTTGTTTCTGTTTGATGTTTCTCATTCAAGCAAAAGGAAAAAAAAAATAAAGGTTTCTATTTGCTTTGTGCTATAAATTTTTTTTAGGCTTTGTTTGATTTAAACATTTAAAATATGATATTCTGTTGAGCATATTTATGCTTGAGTCTGTTTCTGTTTAATGTTTCTCGTTCAAACAAAAGAAAAAAAAATATTTGTTGTGTTTATTTGCTTTGGGCTACAATTTGTTCGGGCTTTATTTAATTTGAACTTTTTAATTGGTTGGCCTTTAAACAAATATGGGTAACGTAAAAAAATTGCCCGGGGTGGCGAAATACAAAACCGACCCAAAAAGAAAAAAATTACACTGCCGATGAAAAGTTGAGGGGTAACGGATGCTACCTCTAGTTATGAAGTGCATCCGCCACTATGTATAGCACAACTCATATCACAAGGTTTTTTTTTTTCAACTCCTAATAATGATTATGATGATACATATTCCCTTGTAATTTGTAGTGGATGTGATAATTTTTAGATGTTTAACTGACTTCACAATATTAGGACTTCATATGCAAGTTATGGGTATCGTCACTATTGGTCCGACGGATCAAACAATCATATCAAACAAACAAACACGAGATATTGGGGTGGCAACCCTCGACTCTTTTCATATAACCAAACGAACTTAACAAACGAACATAACTTCATGAACATACAAGGAGAAGAGACTTCTCTTGACTCTCTCACACAAAACTAATAATCTAGACCATATTTATAGACCTACTAAACTTGCTCTCCAACAACCCTAACTTGGGAAACAGGGCAAACTTATTCTAAAATAATCCATATTAAAATAAACTTACAAAACAAATCCTCAACTTTATTAATAATTCAAGATTATTCTTCATTCACCCCCTTAATCTTGAATTGTTCAACTTCTCGCTTTTATTCTTTATTTTCAGATGACCATAACATACTTGCTTCACTGATTACTTAAACTTAGCATTTCTTTTCGTGCTTAACTTTGAAGCAACATTGCTACTTTCTTTCTCAACTCGGTTCTTCTCATCAATTTGTTCCTGACCAATACTTTCACGAACTCCAAGCAAATCATTTGGAATCGTTCCAAACCGAATATCCTTTACCTTCATAATCGGTTTCACATCATAACTTACTTTCTTTTCAACTTCAAAGTTGTTAGGATTACAACATACCTGAAGCATGATGTTGCACGTCCTATTCAGATTTCTCTGAATCTTAATCAACAATCTCTCTTTCTGATCATATAGCCTTAATATCCTATTGGCTATTTCAATCTTACATCCTTCTTCATCCAATTGACCCAAGCTAAGAAGATTGGTTTTCAACTTAGGCATATAGAAAACATCACAAAATGTTTTCTTTTCACCTGTCTTACTTACCACAGTCACATTACCCTTACCTTTGATTTCGATCTCTGATCCATCACCAAACTTCACTTGACCCGAAACTCGTTCATCCAAGGTAGTAAAAAACTCTTTCTTTCCTGATATATGATGACTTGCACCATTGTCTAAGTTCCACGTTCCTTCATTCTTTTCATCATTTTCAAACACACCACACCAGGGATAACCCTCTCTTCATTCAAACTTACTCTCTTTATTGAACAAACTGCCATGAACAAAGAATGATCAACATCATCTTCTTTCTTTGTTAAATTCACTTTTTCTTTCCCTTTGCTTGGCTCTTTACATTCATTCGAGTAGTGCCCAATCTTATCACAGTTGTAGCACGTTACGTGCTTCCTTCTATCTTGCCATTCTCCCGGGTTCTTTTTCCGGTATTCAACCCGTTCATCATTCCATCTTGGAATCTCTCTTCCTCGTCCATTATATCTTCCACGGCCTCTACTACATCCTTGGTAGGTTTCTACTTTCTTTTCGGTATGGGTGAACATGAGCTGACTTTGGGTTGAACTTCCATTCACATTCTTGAACTTGTTTCTTTCTTCATATGCTTTAAACGCCTAACCACATCTTCAAACACCATTTTTTTGATGTCTGTGAGTAGCTCCATTGAAGAAACAACAGGTAAAAATTTATCTGGCATAGAGTTCAAGAATTTTCTTACCAAAACCTCTTCTTCAAGTACTGCTCCCAAGCTCTTGTACTTTGACTGCAATCCACCCAACTTCGCTGCATAATCATCAATACTCTCCGTCTCCCCCATCTTCAATCCATCTAACTCGGCTCTTAGCATTTGAACACGAGTTTTTTGAGTTCTTTCTGCACCAAGATAACGACCTCTTAACGCTTCCCAAACATCGTTCGGTTCTGAATACTTGGCCATCTGAAGCATCACGTCTTCAGGTAGGGTTTGGAAGATAACACCTAAGGTCATAAACTTCTTTCTTTCTTCAATTCCTACACCCTTTTCTTTATCAATCGCGTCATGCAAACCATTCGCACCCAAGATAATTTTCACCATAACCGACCATGACGCGTAGTTGGTCGAAGTTAATTTCGGTGCTTGCAAAACGAAACCACCTATCGATTCTTTCACTGCCCCTGAGCTTCCTGGATTTCCTTCTTTATCACCAGCCATATCACAATTCTAGCGTAGTCAACGAAGAACTAAACGGTTCTAATTTAACTTTTCCTTTTTTTTTCTCTCCTGTTCCAGCGGTGACCAAAAATAAATATGTTGCGGCAACTAAAGGGTTTCCAAGAAACCAAGCTAATTGTTAAAATAGGAGCGGCTATGGGGATTATCGAAAGTCAAACCAACAAATGATTAAAATTACAAACCAACAATATGCTTTTTCTTTGTTGCAAGTGACGACAAAACAAAAGAAACAAATCACAATTCTTTTGCTCAAAGAATAATTAAAATAGGTTTTACTCTATTGGAATCACACCAACAAACCTCTTTTCTTGCTTCCAATTTACTAACAAATTTAATCGTAAAACCTTTTAACCGAACAAAGACTTCAAGAAGAAACCCACGAACTTCTACAAACAACAAGCCTAAGCTTTGATACCAATTGTTGGCCCAGACGGATCAAACAATCATATCAAATGAACTTATCAAACAAACAAACACGAGATATTGGGGTGACAACTCTCGACTCCTTTCATATAACCAAACGAACTTAACAAACGAACATAACTTCACGAACATATAAGGAGAAGAGACTTCTCTTGACTCTCATACAAAACTAATAATCTAGACCCTATTTATAGACCTACTAAACTTGCTTTTCAAGACAACCCTAACTTGGGAAACAAAACAAACTTATTCTAGAATTATCCATATTAAAATAAACTTACAAAACAAATCCACAATTATTAATAATTCAAAATTATTCTTCGGTCACTGCATACTACGATACTACATTAAACCTCTAATTAATATTGTCTTATCTACCCGATGCTAATCCATATGCCTAACACATCTTTTGTAGTCACACCTAATACATTTTTATTGAAAACTATATACAAAAATAATAAAATAATAAAACAGATACGCGATTTTATTTTTGATGATTATTGTTTCTTTAGTTCTAACGTGAAATGTACAGGCTTTCTTCAATTTTCTAAGAACGTTGAAATAAATATCAATTCCAGTGCCGTCTCCGAAAATGATAAAAAGAATTTAGCCTCGTGCGAAATAAATTTTGGGCCTCCTTTTAATATAAACTCGTCAATTATATATCAAAAAACTACAATACGAATACAACTGTTGTAAATAAATCAAAACAAAAGTAGTGTATCAAAATGATCGAACTTAAGCAAATTTTGAGGCTCTCCTAGTGTTTTAGGAAGCAAAGCTCTCGATCAGGTCTTTATAGTCTATATCTTGTAACTTCTTTTGGAAAGCAAACCTTCCTTTAGGTTTTTTTTTCTATTTTTTTTTACGTTTTTGGGCAGCGGAGAGGTATTTGAAATGAGAGACATGATTTCTAGTTAAAAAAAAATATTAAGTATTACCAGCAAATCAAATAAACAAAAAACTACTCTAGACAAACCCAAAAACTCATATGAGATTCATGGAAATTCATCATGGAATTAAAAAAGACTTACAGGTTTAAAAAAAAATATGTTGTTATAGAAATACTCCTATAGACAAACATAAAACACCTTCTCCCAAAAAAGTTTATAATAAAAAAAAATCTCCAAACAATAGGTCAGTTTAAATTTGGAAGAAAAATATATGAAATATCGAAACCCCGTTTAATTTCTATAATTAAGAAAAACTAGAAGTAAAATCATACATTTTAGAATTCACATACTAACTAAAAATAGGCCATTTGCATAGTTTTCACGTTTTTTATTTCTTGTTTGGGCCTTGCATATGTAACACAGAAAAGTAAAACCTGTTGGGCCTGCATATCTATAACAAAACCTTTGGGCCCCTTTAGAGTTTTGGGCCTCGTGCAATGGCACGGGCTGCACGGCCCAAAAACCGGCCCTGATCAATTCATGGAACAATATTTTAAATTCTATGATCCAATCACTTTAGTGCTTATTTATATCGATCTATTACCACTAAACCACATCACTACCTTCATTTCAAATTCCTGTTTATTTTATATAATGGCTACTATACATAATAGAGGAAATTAATTCCAAAGAAGCAGCCAAGTAGAAATATAGAAATGATTTTCACTCCCATGGCTTTGTAAGGAGCGTCATTGAGCTTGTGATACCCGATATCCTAGAAATGCGTAACGTTCCACTCCAGTGACGCTAGCTAGTTGATTTGGCGACATAGTGAATTCGGCCAGATGAAACAAGTAAGACCATTCTTTTAGGAAAATTGGTTTTTATTGGTCCCAACTATTTCATTTTTGTCGGCGCTGGTCCCAACTTTCATTTTGGCTGGCAACGCTCCCAACTTTCACATACGTTTCTTTCACCAGTCCGCAACTAACGGAGTACTAACTCCGTTATGTCATTGCTGACGTGTCCATCCTACTTGTCAAAAACATATGACATGGCAGCCTACGTGGATATTAGTTTTTATATAACAATTTTACATTCATAATCAAAATCCCCAATTATCTCCTCCACCAACTCCGGCGACAGTTCTTTTCCGGCAACCAGAGAAAGAGATCGCTAGCCATCCTTCAAGATCGCAACTCATCCGCAGTTCATATCGGAGGCTTATTCACAACCTTCTCACCGTTAGTCCGGACCGGAGGACGGCGACACCGGATTTGAAGGCCGATGCGGCAGAGGACGGCGACACCGGAGTTGAACGCCGATGTAGCGGAGGAAGTTGAACGATGACGGTGATGACGATCAAACATTGTAATTGACTCGATGATTCAATTAGGGTTCTTGAGATAAATTGGGGATGTTTATTTGGGTGTGCCTTTGGAGTCAAACCCCCCAATTTATCATATATGAATCGGGTCCTTGAATTGGAACACGGGGGTGGGTCGCCGGAAAAACGAGACGAGGCGATTGGATACGAACTGAGATGAATAACGAATATGGGGAGACGACTCGAGCAGATTCAAAACTCCGCAAGTATGATGGTGGCCGGAAATGGTGAACGTGACGGTGGCTGATGCGGCGTTGGGCGGTGGTGATGGGGGTAGCGGGAGTGGCGGTGGGACGGTGGTGTGGGGAGGTGGGTTTGAGTTTGATGGCGGCGGTGGGTGGGAGGTCGGAGTCCGGTAGGGATTTCTGATTCTTCAGTATTTGACAACTCAGATGGCTGCCATGGTGGCTGCCACGTAACGTTTTTTTGACAAGTAGGATGGACACGTCAGCAATGACATAACGGAGTTAGTACTCCGTTAGTCGCGGACTGGTGGAAGAAACGTATGTGAAAGTTGGGACCGTTGCCAGCCAAAATGAAAGTTGGGACCAGCGCTGACAAAAATGAAATAGTTGGAACCAATAAAAACCAATTTTCCATTCTTTTAAATTAAAGTCTGCTCCCTCCCTTAATTACACGTGTAAGTCATCATCATTATATCGCGCATTAGTCCTACACAACGATGATTGTGAATACTTGACCTCAATCGCCAAATCAGCGAGCATCACTGGAGCATTATGCTTTTCTAGGATATCGGGAATCACAAGCTCAATGGCGCACCTTACAACAGCCATGCATGGGAGTGAAATCATGAATGTATTTCTATATTTCTACTTGGGCTGCTGCTACTGTTTCTTCTTCTTCTTTGGAATATATTTTCTCTATTCTAGTTTATGTAGCCATTTGATAAATAAACAAGAATTTCAAATGAAGATAGTGATGTGGATCAAAGAAAAGAATTTAGTAAATGGTTTTATGAATTGATATTTATTTCAACGTCCTTAGAAAATTGAAGATTGATCTATTCTTTAATGATGATCACTTAATTACACAAGTAAAGGGAGAGTGAAAGAATGGTCTTTACTTGTTTCATCAGGCCGGATTCACTCGTTACACTATAACACGCATTCGAGCCCTTCTTTCTGTAATTAAAGTTTATCATGACTCTTGTTTTTTTAGTCCGTTATTGTAATAATGAATCATTGTAATGTTGATTTCATATTTCTAAATTGTGATCTGTAATTCTGAAAGTCAAAGAATTGAATCATGTGTGATTTTTATTTTTTTATTTCAATTAACAGCAATGCGTGTATATTCATTATTGATCATGTGTGTTCATTTTTGAAATTTTGCATCCCTTTAGTATGCCCAACATGAATCATACATGCTGTCAACGTCATGACAGCCAAGTCATTAGCTAAACAAATATATCGACTAGACTTTTGGGGTTTGCCTCTCCTTTCTTTCATAGTGAGGGTTTCCACGGCTCTAACAAATGACGTGTAAGTCTCCTCTTCACATATCCAAACAATATCAATTTCCCACCTCTTATTAGATATACTAATCACTCTTAATCTTTCTTGAAAAAGTTCATTTCATACACAGCCCAGGTTATGTGTCCACGTATCCACCTTAGCATCCTCGCCTTTACTAGTTCATATTTAGACTCCTGTATGAGCAATATTGAGCATCCTATCTGATACATGCGAGCGCATTACATACTCGAACAAACCCAAAAACTATGAAATCCATCTAAACAAACGCTCTGGAAAATGATATAGCACACTAAAAATCAAACCATACAACAAATTACAAATCTCAAAGAAAATTCCGATTCTGGTTATTGAATGTGTTTAAAAACACGAATAAAAGTGACCATCTAGGGTTTCTAAGAGTACCAGAAATGAAAATTAGTTGTGCTAGTGATAGGAGAAAAATGAGCCAAATGTAAGGGCTAAATTTGACTTGCAATATCAATATAAGTGAAATATTGGGAAATGCGAAAACTGATAAGAAAAGTGAAAACTTCAAAAGTATGAAGTAAAATGAAAACTTTGTTAAGTAGTTTTCGCATTTAAGTAGGTTTTTATATGATAGATTGATTGTTTGTTTCATTTGGTATGTACGAGTCATTAATGTGTATGTGTGAAATTGGCAACCCGAGGGGAGCTCACCTCGGGTGGATCGAGATGAAATTAAATGATGTATGTATGTGTCTATGTATGACTTGTAATCATTCGATCATCATGAAAATCATTCGGTTACTATAATTTTGTGCTTTTGTATTTTGGGTCTACATTGTCTTGCAAAATTGTACTCATGGAAGTTAGCAACCTCGAAGACCAATTGAATAAAACTATTCAAAACATTTTTTTTTGACATAAGGTGTTAGATAAAAATGTTTCGAAAGGAAATGATCTAAACAATCACGAGACAAATACTACAATTACATTTAAATATAGTTAAGTTTAAAATCCTGGCTTCTAGGCGTACGTGTTAACTATCGACATAAAACTGCACTACGAGCTGAAGCATCCCCTATCACAAGCATGTTGGCCCAGTCTGGATCTTTTATAATTAATTCATAAAGAACAATGATAATATGAACAACAAGCTTGATTGAATAACTTGAACTTGGCTTGATTGTTTAAACTTCTGATGTTGCCCCTATTTATAGATCACAAAAAGGTTTGATGATTAGGGTTGCAACCTTTCAAGAAAACGAGATATAGACCATGTTTTTACAGTTACAAACTTGACAAGTTGACACTCTAATCCCTATACTTTACATACATGTTTAAGTATGACTTAAACATACTTATAACTATTTACACTATGACCCCTTATACTTTGATGACGAGTGATTAATCCTGCATTCACCCCCTTAATCACGATCATCTTCTTGTCATAGATCTTGAACACCGAGCATTTGCCTTATAGTTGCAAACTTGACTCTTGCGAGTGCCTTTGTCAAAATATCCGCCTTTTGTAACTCACCGCTAATATGCTCCACATTGATGTGTCCGTCTTCCACACACTCTCTAATGAAATGATAACGTGTGTCTATATGCTTGCTTCTTCCATGAAATACTGGATTCTTTATAAGCGTTAATGCTGAAATGTTGTCAACCTTCAGAGTTATCTTCTCTTCCTTCCAACCAGTATATTTCTCCAAGTAACTGCTTTAGCCACAGTGCTTGACATGTTGCTACCATGAATTCTGATTCACATGATGATAATGCAACCGTTTGTTTCCGTGTACACAGGTTATAGGAGATTCTCCAAAGTATAATACGAGCCCAGTAGTTCCATTTCCTTTTTCTGTGTTGACACCATAACTACTATCACTATAAACAGTTATCTTGCAGCCTCCTTTGTTGTAGATGATTCCATGCTCCTTTGTTCCTTTGATGTAGCGTTTCACTTGTTTAACAGCTTTCAAGTGATGATCCATAGGTTCTTGCATGAATCTACTTAGTAGTCCCACTAAGTAACATAAATTAGGCCTTGTATGCAACAAGTACCTTAGACTCTCAATTAGACTTCTGTATTGAGTAAAGTCTATAGGTGTGCCTTCCTCAGTCTTGGTTAACTTTGTTCCCGGATCCATGGGAATTTTGTTCTCATTACTGTTAACCATATCACTAACCTCCAGGATTTTATTGATATATCCTGTCTGCTTTATTGCAATCTCACCCCCAATTTGGGTAACTTCAATCCCTAGATAATATGCCAGCAATCCAAGATCGCTCATTTCAAAATTATCTTCCATTTAGGATTTGAACAAGTCAATTTCCTTCTTTGGAGTGCCCGTGACTATTAAGTCATCAAAATAAATTCCAATCAGTGTAGAATTCTTCGTCTTCTTTGTATACACTGTTTGCTCCAGATTGCATTTCTTGAAGTTCAGTGACTTTAACGTCTGATCCAACTTCATATTCCAGGCACGTGGTGCTTGCCTTAGTCTATACAATGCTTTAGTAAGCTTGTATACTTTTCCCGCTTTCTTAGGCTCTATGAAACCCTTAGGCTGTGAGACTAGACCTCTTCTTTCAATTCTTCTTTAAAAATGCTGACTTTACATCCAGATGATGTACTTCTCAGCCATGATAGGCTGCCAAGGCTAAGATTAACCGAACAGTTTCTATACGTGCAACTGGTGCGAATACTTCATTGAAATCTATACCATATTCTTGAACGCAACTTTTTGCTACTAGCCTTGCCTTGTATTACACAATATTCCCCTTCGCATCTTTCTTTGTCTTGAACACCCACTTCAAACCAATCGCCTTATGACCGCTTGTCAAAGTAGTCAACTTTCAAGTGTTGTTCTTGTTGATTGAATCCAATTCAACCGTCATTACTTCAATCCATCTTTCATCGGTAGATGCTTCCTTGTAATTAAGTGATTCTTCCTCCACCGTCATAAGCTCTTCCAACTCATCGATGTTTAATCGTCTAGTTGGTGCATCCTCTTGCATTTGTGATTGTGAAAACCCCAAATATAAGACTATATTAAAAAAAACCTATCGTTAGATATCAAACATAACGTTGGTTGAAGTGAACCGCATGTCGATATGCTTGGCAGAAACCGAGACTCGTTTAATCCAAACAAATCCGATAACTCAAAATAGTTATACAAACCATCCAATGATTATATAATATTATCGAGTATCCAAAATACTTAACCCGGCATCAAACGATCTTTTATGTCACTATTCGATCACCAAACCAAACGAAGTGAGAACCGTTTAATAAAATTTATGACATGTTATATATTGCCTACAATATATAAAGCCATGGCTTATAAAACATATAAATCAATCCAAATTAAACTATTTTAATTGGTAAAAAAATAGTTAATATCTTTTAAAATCTTTAAAAGATATCAATCTCTCTTTGTTCCCCAATCTCAGTTTCTTGGTAAGTACATATAACTCATCTTCCCCAATAGACTGCTGCCTCTCCCTGCCTCCAATAACATCCTCTACACTGTCTACCCCTCCAGTCTTCATCGGTCAGCAGCCTACTCCCAGTGAATTTTCATGCAGACTGCAGCCTCATCCTTACCAATCTCCTACAACATAATCTTTCATGCTATTATAATCCTCTTGATCACTATCACAAAACACTTACAATATCATTCTCTGTTGTCTAATTGAAGAACTGAGGCTGCCATCCACAATCAACAATTCTGGTAACAAATTTCTATCCCTAAGTTACGTCTCTCTCTACTCATGGATTTCTCACAGAACATGCAGAACTAAAATCCGTGTAACTTGTTCACCTTACGAGGTAACTGTGAGTGCTTGTTGATCATTCTTTTTGCTTAGTTCTAAGGCTTTCATGACCCATGTGTTGTTCTATGGCCGGCCCTAAACCCGAAAGATAATGTTCAGGAACAGGTCACAAACTTATTCTAGAACCCTAACTCATTGCCAACAATAAACTGATTATATTTCAAGTCTAAAAACCTATTTTTAAACCAAACAAATGGGATATAAACTAAACCATTTAATCTTGTAAAACTTACCAGAACATATAGAGTATATAACCTGTTTTGAAGTCCAAACAACTGGGAAGAAGCGATGGTGAAATAGTTTCCGAACCGAAACTACCTTAGCCGCCAAATTCACATGAAAACCGATTTAAAAACGAACCCGTACAGAGACGACATAAAAATCTGGAAATTTTTCCAAAAGTTTATTGTTTTATTTGAAGTCCTTAAAATGTCCAGTATAAAGTTTCAATGATAGTGTAAACACCTTTGAGTTTAACATGTTAAATCGAAACATTGGCAACTCGTTTAAAAAAGAAACGATATTTGCACAGCTTAAATGATATTATGACATATTTTTTTGCAGCCTAAATATACTACTTTGAAGATATATAATCTGGCCCAAAACTATTACTTGAATTATCTTTTTTTTTAAACCGAACTATCTCCTTAAAGGGCCATTAATCTTTAAAACCGGTTCATACATATTCCATTTATAAGTCTAAATATTTCTAGTAGTAGTACCATAAATAAAATAATTACAAGAAGTGATTGGCAAACTCGTTGATCACTAAAAGAACTGGTTAAACCAAACTAAGGGTGCTAACAGGCCTAAATCGAACTGAAGCCACCGTTTAGCCTCTAAGCACCCTAATATCGATATAAAACGTTTAATAAGTCATTACTATGTATATAACTGGTCCAGAAGTGTGTCGTGTTGAGGAATCAGATTTTAATCAATAAACGTGGCTAAGGGCATTATTGGAATAAAAATATAATGGGTATAAAACTGAAACAACATCGAATGTATTTTGAAACAGAAAGTTTTAAGTTAAACATGTTTATTTGAGTCCTTATAAATGGCATAACCCAGCCCCAAATGATAATATTGAAACCATGTATTAATAACTGTCTGAACCGACACGTTAGTGAACCTTTTAACTAAGAAATAAGCCATACAACCCAAGTGATTATACGATATCATTTTGCAGCCATAAATATAATATTTTGATAATATATAATATGACCAGTAACCATTTTACGCAAATCATCATTTTAAAACCGAACTAAAACCCAAATGGGCCAAAACCGGGTCTGTACAAGTAACAATATCTCTAAGTAACATTTCCAAATTTTAATGAAATTTTAAAAAAAAATTATTTTTATAATATAGCAGGTCTTAACATACTAGATAACCAAACATGAGTTTTGTTAAAAATATACCAAAAAGTGCTAACGGGCCCAAACCGAATCGAAACCATATTTGGGTTCCGAGCATCTTAATATCAGTATATAACCTTTATTAAGTTATTACCATGTATTATAACACGTCCAAACCTGTTTTGTGGTTAAAAACCGGATTTTAAGTAATATACACGGGTAAGGGCATTTTTGGAACAAAAGAAAAGCGGGTTATTTCTCAAAAGCTGAAGATATAAAAATTTATTTTTAAAATAGATACCATTGAGTCAAAACGGCCAAATATAAGATATAAAATGCTTGAGGATAAGTGGATTTAGAAAAGCGGCCCGTTTACAAGTTCAAAAGTGTTGTTTCGTTAAAACCGACGAACGGGCAAGCTTCTAAAGACTAAAATGCTTCAAAAGTATAAAATAGGTACTTTCCGGAGAAATATATTTAATACACTTTATCTTAATTGCATAAAACATTTTCGATTGATATAACACCTCTTTTTTCAAGAGTGGTAGTTTAAACGCGAGTTACGGTTGAACCGGCATGAACCGAACAAGCATGTTGAAAAATATAAAAATATAAAAAGATTCTAATATTCAGCAGCAAGTATAAGATAATAAAACCACAAGTTGAGTGTTTGCTTGTTTTAAAAATATTAACTAAGTGTTTAACTCGATCTTTGCCGAACCAAGCGTTAAACGAATTGTACAAGGGCTAAAAATGTACATCACCAAAGTTTTCGAATTCTCAGACCTGGAAACAATATATTTTTATGTACCTTATGTATCTGAAAAATTTGGAAATTTTATTACAAGAGGATTTGTTTATATAAACTTTATTTTCAAGACTTATCGTTAAAAGCCGACAACGCCGGTGACAATCGGTATTGTTAACTTTTGAAAACCCGAGACCTGGTTTCCAACCAGAAATTATTATGTTACTGTTATGAATGAATCATATAGTTTTTATGGTCATACAGTAACCCGCAACCGAACCTAAGACCGAACTTTCTAAATATAAAAACTTTATTAAAACCCGGTCAAGTAAAACGAAATAACCAACACATTTAGAAGTTAAATTAAATACTTGAACACACATCATATACATTATAAATTGTATAAGCGTAAACTTTCCATGAAATGAAACTTTCTCCATCGGGAACTTAACACATGGGCCAACGCTTAGAATTAAATACCCATTTCACCGTTGAACCTTTGTTAAGGTTGGAACTAGTTGAACTAAGTATATATAACTCATTATTTACCATAGGAACCACTGCTTATGAGAAGTCGGTTGTTGAATTACTTGGAGCATTCAGTGAGTCTCTCGTGTAATCCCTTTTTACTTAAATATTTGGGAACTAGTACATACTCCTAAACTTTTTTATATGGTATGCAATTATCGGGGTGTTTTACTGCTAAATTTTGTCCCAATTTACACAATCATTAGCCCGAGGAAATGGGCCGGAGGCCTATATGGGTAGTACTATTTGGAAGACCCTACGCACAGTGACCCTATGTTGGGTAAACCACACTAAGATCTGCGGATCGTTGCGACATATAACCTACTTGTTTAATTATTGCTTTTAGCAGGGCGAAAGTCCGGGACGGTTTAACTTCTAGTATGAGTTGGGCATACTTACGCTAGTTGCAGGTTTGATTGTGGACTTGATATATGCTATACCATGATAGGTCAATCTTATTATTATGTCTTAAACTTACGAGCTCACCAATATTATGTTGACGTATTTTAGTATGTACTTTTCAGGGAACTTAGCCATTGGGGAGATGGATCAGGTCATGTTCTAGCCGCTTTAGTGAATCGTATAAGCTTTGGTTCTCAAGAATAAGGGATGTAGTCATGGAATACTACTCGAAAAATAAAGATGTAATCGTTATATGACATCCTAGACTAATTAATGGTGCTATGCACCTAAAATAATTTAAGGGTCATGGTTAACTTGTTTGCTTTAGTTGTACCTTTGAATTTGAAAACTTTAGTACATTATGAATTTCCTATTTTTTGCTGCTCATGATTGATACCAGTTGGTCACGACTACCCCCCCCCCCCGGGTCGGGTGTGACAGTGATATCCTCCTAAAACCTTGTTTAGGGGTATGATCAAACTCATGAACCTCTTCTTCATCTGATATAGGTTCATAGGAGTATTTTGGAGGGGTAACAGGAGAGTTTTGATTACCAACTTCTCATTCGTGATTGTTGTCTTTGTGAATCTCTGGATTTACCTGTACTGTTTGAACTTCATCAAACCCTTCAATGAAAAAACTTGTCCATTACTTCTCTGATGTACCCTTCTCTTTGATATAGCTATCCCAATTCCAAAATTCTTCTCCACGAACTTAACATCATGACTTACATAAATCTTATCTTTTGCCAGATCTTATAACCTATATGCCTTCGATCCTCCTCCACACCTAAATAGACCATAGGCGTGCTTCTATCATCTAATTTCTTCAAGCGAGCTGATATTACCTTGGCATATACCATGCAACCAAAAATCTTCAAGTATCCTAGATTCGGCTTCCTTCTAGTTAGTGCTTCGTACGGCGTTTTATCCAATAGAGATTTCATAGAGACTCTATTCGGTATGAATATTGCGTGCCTAACTACTTCTCCCTAGAAATTATGAGGCATCTTCATTGCCTTAAGTATGCTCCGAGTAATAGATAACATCGTCCTACTTCTTCATGCAACTACTCCATATTGTTGTGGCGAGTAAGGTGCTGCTAATTTCCTTGCAATGTCGTTTCCTTTGCAATACTATTGAATTCCGTTGACGTGAAGTCTCCTCCTCTATCAGTCCTCAGCATCTTTAACATGGTTCAAATTCTGACTCCACTTTTTCTTTGAATTCTTTAAATGGCTCAAATGCTTGATCCTTCGAGACTAAGAAATAAACCCACATGTAACGAGTACAATTGTCTACTAGGAGGAATATATACTTCTATCCCAAATGTGTTGGAGGGGATATAGGACCACAAAGATCTCGATGCCATAGACAAAGTCTAAAGGTTTTAAAGACCCGGACTTAGCCTTATTTGGAAATGGATCTCTATTGTCTTTTCCTATTACACAAGCATCACAAATTTGTCTCGTGTGCTTGAGTTCTGAAATTTCATGAACCATATTCTTCCGAGTCATATCTTTGATTGAATCAAAGTTTCAATGACCCAATCTTAAGTGCCACATCCATGCTTCGCCATTCATGTTTTCTAGAAGACATACGGGTGTTCCTACCTTCAAGGTGATGATGTATAACCTGTTCTTAGACTGTTCTACTCTGAACAACAGGTTCCTCCCGTGATCATATATTAACAGACGATTTCCTTCCATGACCACTTTACACTCGATTTTCGTTAGTTGCCCTAGGCTCAATATATTTTTCTTGAGATTTGGAATGTAGTACACATCGGATATGATCCTTTGTTCCTGATTCTTACATTCCAACAATATAGAGCCTCTTCCCTTGATCTCTATGTATAATTCGTCTCCAAATCGAACACGACCACTGATTGCTTCATCAATCTCCTTGAAGTGACGTCTGACTTTGGTCATGTGATTATTTGCACCATTGACTAAGTACCATAGACTTTCCTCTATTGACGTGTGCTTCATGGGTTGGACTTTAACCTCGTTCAACAGGACTTTTTTGCTATCTTCCACAGTGATTGCCATTAACAGTGTTGGTTCTTCATCATTTTGCACCAAATTTGATTGTGCTTCACCAACATTCCTTTGTGGACATTCCCTTCGAAAGTGTCCATATTTCTTACATTTGTGACATCTGACCTTGCTTTTGTCGAACTTCTTCCAATTCTTGTTCTTCATAGGTCTGCTTGACGAGCCTTCTTCCTTAGGATTATGCGTATCCTTCCATTTCCCTTTCGATGGATTAAACTTTCCTTGTCCATGATTTTCAAATCGCTTATCTCAGCCTGAGTTGTTGTCGTGGCGTGTATACAACAATCTATCTTAACCGTCTCCAGGGCTTCTTTTCTTGAGCTCTATCCACTCTTGATGAGTCTTCAATTTCTCAGCAATTTCATCGCTTGAAACTTCATCTATGTTGGTACCTGTTATATTGATTGAACAATCTGGATAAACCAGCCTGGCACAGATTCTAAGAGTTTCCGTACAAGCATGGGTTCATCCAAGGATTTTCCCGATTCACTAGCCTTAGTAGTATACGTGTTAATCCTCTCCATGAAGGTGTCTATTGACTCGTCCTCCTTTGTTTGGATCATTTGGAATTCCACCATTAACGATTATAAACAAGCCTTTTTTACTTGTTCAACACCGACATGTCTTTTCCTCAATGCTTACCACACTTCCTTGCCATTTTGCAACTTGCCACTTGCAAAATGACAGCCTCCGGTATCGCTTGATGCAGGTACGCAATTGTTGCCTTGTCCTTTTGAACATTTAGTTGTGTAGTTTCAGTAGGTGCAATCGTATCCCATAATCCATTTGCCTTAAGAATTATCTTGATTTGAAATGCTAAACGTTATAATTTGTAGACTTTAAAATTGGGCATTGTTAATGGGTTACCGATCCTACCCCTTTGTGTGTTACCATTGCGTTGTTATCCGGATGTGTCTCCGAATCTGACATCCTCTCAAATCGTATAACTTTCACCTTGACTGACTAAGGTTTTCAAAATCCCCGTATAGACAAACCTACTAGTTCTATATACTAAAAATACAATGATTCAAGAATATAATTTGCAAACCTGAATTTTGTATTAACCGAAAACACGCGAATATAATTCCTTCAGTCACCATCGATTATTCCTTAATCGACACTCGTTTTCTGAAAAACGTGTTATATGTACTAACAAACCAAATCAGCCCCTGTATATTTTTCTTTGGTTTGGTCCATCGACAAAACTCTTTTTTTATTGGAATCGATCAACTTTGATCTTTAATCTCGGTTTCTGATTCGTACTCGTAACGAATCATTGTTTTGTCTGCCTTTATTTACAGGATATCGCCGGATTTACAATAGCCCGCAAACAGAAATACCATGCTACCTCCTTGACTTCCCATTACCCCGCCGGAAAATCCTAGGCCGACGCCCTTTTTATACCACCGGAAAATCGCACCGCTACCATAACAAATTTAACTCCTTATTTGTTGAATTTTGAACAGGAAATCACCACCGTCACTAATCCTAAGCGTAATCTTCAAAAAAACGTTGCTTCGAACAAGAAATTCACCGAAATTTTGTTAACCAAAAAACCGGGTTCGTCGGAAGGCCATGTATCACCGAAACACCTTGTTCTGCTACCGTATTCTTGTGTATATATACTCCAATCCACCGCCGGAAATCATTAGCACTTACTCTCGTTTCAAGTTCTGCCAAAAAAGACAACCTGCCGGAATCTCACGGGCAAAACGAGATTACCGAAAACTGCTGCCGTCGCGTTTCTTTCTTGCCGGAACCTTCAACATATTGACGGAGAACACCGTCTATAACCTTCGTTGTTCAATTCTTGGCCAGAAAAAATCTTTCCGGAAAAATGACCTGCCGGAAAGGTCGCCGAAACCTGCTACTATTTCCGGAATTTGGAAAGTTTGCTGGGAACCTGTTATTGCTTTCTTTTCTGGCCGGAAATTCTTTCTAATCACGGACTTGACCACCGTTGATCTTTAATTGTTCAAGATAATAATCAATTCGTGAATCCTAATGCTCTGATGCCAATTGTTGGCCCAATCTGGATCTTTTATAATGAACTGATAAAGAACAATGATAATTTGAATAGCAATCTTGATTGAATAACTTGAACTTGGATTGATTGATTAAACGTTCTGATGTTGCCCCTATTTATAGATCACCAAAAAGTTTGATGATTAAGGTTGCAACCTTTCAAGAACAACAAGATACAAACACGTGTTTTTACGGTTACAAACTTGACAAGTTGACACTCTAACCCATATACTATACATACATGTTTAAGTATGACTTAAACATACTTAAAACTATTTACACTACGTGGGGTCGTGTAATTAATTAGGATAACACTTATGCTTTCTGAATATTAGCTAGTTGGAAGAACGCGCCTTGCATGTTCTTGAGTTGATCATAAGTGCCTTGCTCCACCACCTTTCCTTCTGAAACAAACGCAATTGAATCAAGGTTTCGAATTGTGTTTAGCCTATGTGCCACCACAATAGTTGTCCTTCCAACCATAATCTTATCCAATGCCTCTTGAACAACATGCTCTGACTGGACATCTAGCGCACTTGTTGCCTCATCCAATAGTAATATTATTGGGTCTCGCATTATTGCTCTAGCAATCGAAATCCTTTGTTTTTGTCCTCCTGAGAGTTGAACACCTCTTTCACCACACTCAGTGTCGTATCCATCTTTAAGTGATCTACAAATCATAGAAAATAATGATGATCGTAATTCGTAACACTACTAAATGAGACATGTTCGCTTGTTGGCCGGTCGGACCCTGCATGAACCTAAAGCGTCACATCAACACGAATGCAACAATCGCATTCACAAGTTGACACTAACACAACTTGTTTAATCTGAAAGAGAAAAGATATTTAGCTTTTTTGTTACATATTAATGATTTGAAATTCTAAAATAACATATTATTTTTATTTATTTATTATTATTATTATTATTATTTGAAGAATTTAATTAATTCTCTGCCAATTTATTTTTGAAGTTATAAATTTTGGATAGAAATAGGCAACAGTTTTAAGTTAATATATATAAAGCACTTTTCTAAAAGTTAAAAACAAATGCGACAAACAGCTTAACCTGCGAACACGCCAAATAGACACAAACAAACCTTTTAGCAAAGCATGTTTGTGGTTACGACCCAAAACTGTATCTAACTAAACTTGATCGTTTAGGTCATGTATGTGATATGATTCTACAACCAGGTATAAGGCCAGGATTACCAATAACTGTCCTATACCCGTATCATTGCCATTTGACCATTTCTACCTCCATGTCAAAAAAACGATTTTTTATTAACCTTAATTTGAGTTCCCATGTATAGTTTAGCAGCCTCAAGTGAAAGTATTTGGGAGGAAGCCAAAGAAAAATTATGTTCTCGAGTTCGTTTTTCCTTCTTGTTTTCTTTTTCTTACGTAAGAAGTGGAGAGAAAAGAACAGGAAATGAAATGAAGATGCTATACTTACGAGATGAAAGTATGAGCATTTGCCGCTTTAGCAGCCTCAATCAACTCACTTTCCGAAGCATCCATCTTTCCAAACATAATATTATCCCGAAAGGTACCCGAATAGAACACAGGCTCTTGGCTAACAAGTGCCATATGCTTTCTGTACCATTCTATGTTTAGCATTCGTATGTCCACTCGATCAACCTTCACTGCGCCTCTATCCACATCGTAGAATCTTTGGATCAACGCGATCACTGTGGACTTCCCACACCCGCTTTTTCCAACCAATCCAATACTCGACCCCGGCTTCACTTCTAGACAAAATTCTCGCAAGATTGGGGTGTCCGGTCTAGTTGGGTACGAGAAATCAACCTTTACTGTTTCTATTCTACCACTTAGTTTCTCCAACTTCGCTCCACCAGATTCGCTTCCTTCCTATAAATGTGTGATATGAACATTAAAAGCATAAAAAATCAAGAAAGATTGACAGGTTACTTACATGAGCATTGCTTGAGATTAACGATTGGCGATCAAAGATGGAGAAAACTGAAGCAACGGCTGTCGACCCTTTAGCTATATCCGAAGTCATGCTTCCAGCATCAGCTATAACTTTGCCAGTACTTATTAATACAAAGAAAGTCTTGAAAACATCCCCAGGTGATATCTCCCCATCATTAACCAGTTTCCCACCATACCAAAAATCCAGAGCCCAACATATAGAAATTAACCCTTGAGCCAAACCGATCCCTATTCCAGCTAACCATGCCTTCTTTCTCGCCTCCCGCCTCGGGCCATCTTGAGCCTTATCAAACATTTGAAGAATAATCCCTAAACTCCCAAACGATGTCACGATTCTATGATTATAAACAGCCTCAACAGCAATCTGAGTACTTTGATTTTGACACTTGATAAAGTTAGACGACATCGTCGACAACAATACTTTTCTTGCATAGAAACAAAGAATGGTGAGGGGCTGGACAGCGAGCATCACAAGTGCAAGCTTCCAGGCCACGACTAGACCTATAACCATCGCGATCAAGACACCTGAGCTTGTTTGGATTAGTAACGACATTCGGTCTGCCACAAGTGACGTAACCATTGTAGCCTCATGACTTAACCTAGAGCACAATGCCCCACTGCCATTTTGTTCATCGTCAAACCAAGCCGGTTCAAACGTTAGGATTTTCTCAAGCAATTTTAATCTTACCCTTTTGGTTAATTGTTCACCCATGTAAGCAAAGTTATAATGTTGCAAAAGATTAACAAGAATTGAGATGACCGAAAGCGAACAAAATATTATTGAAGAAGTTCTAATCCGTGCCTTCATTTCTTCATGATCCGTTAGGAAAAAAGCTGAAATCATCCCGCCAATTGTCAAAGCATAAAACGGGTTCACTGCCCCGAACACAGCAGCAGCAAGGCTACCGACCACACCTTGCCGCCACTCTGGAGAGGTTAACAAAAGGAGACGGGAAAATGATGGTGGGGGTAACAGGCTCGATTTAGATAACGAATTTGAATCGTGACAAATCTTTGGTGAATTGAAAAAGGCCGGGCTCGATTTAGTAGTGCTTAATCTTGAAGCACTAGTTCTTGCCGTCATTGGGGTATTAGTATTACTATTACTATTCTCATATTCGTTAAACGAGCTACATTGCCTTTGAAGTTTAACTAACCGAGCATAATGACCAATGTTGCTATTAATCAAATCATTATGTGAACCTTGTTCGATTACACTACCGTCACTCATAACAGCAATCATGTCTGCATTTCGTATCGTGGCGAGCTTATGTGCAACAACCAATGTTGTCCTTCCCATTGAAGCTTGATCAAGAGCAGTTTGAACTAACTTTTCAGATTCTGAATCAAGTGCACTTGTAGCCTCATCTAAAAGAAGGATCACTGGGTTCTTGATGATCGCACGAGCGATAGCGATTCGCTGTTTCTGTCCACCCGATAAAAGCGCTCCTCTTTCTCCAACCTTCAAAATCAATAAACTTGTTACTAAAACGGAGCGATTAAGTTTGGTGTAGACAAGCTAAGCTAGAGTTTTCCTAGGCTCGAGCTCGGCTCGTCTATTATTTATTATTTAATAGTACTTATAATTATTATTATATATATATATATATATATATATATATTGTTTAGTAATGTTTATCTTGATTTATATATAATAATAATTATTTTATAGATATATATGTGCCAACTACAAATTATATATATATATATAGGGGTGGGATCTAGAGAGAACTAGAGAACTAATAAAAACTATTTTTAAATAAAAAATAATTTGCGATTTTTTTTTTCTTTCCTCCTAATAAGATGATATTGTTCCTAAAAAACAAAAAAAAAACAAAAAAACAAAAAACAGGCGATGTAATGCGTATGTGCACTAATGTGTATTACATATATACGATAGTGTTTTATTGCATATAATACAATACAATTGCATTATACAACACAATTGTATTATACAATACACACTATTGAATATATGCAAATATAAACACTAATAATTCTACTCGAAACAAACTATCGCATGTACGCAATACAACACTAACGCACATATGCACTATATTGTTTTTTTGGGTATTTTTGTATATAATATAACACTATTGCACTAATACAATACAAAAATTACATATATGCTATTCAACATTATTGCACATATCAAAATACACACTAGTGTACATATGCAATAAAAAAAAGTCGATGTATTGCATATGTGCACTACAACGAGTTTTTTTTATTTCTTTTATATTTTTCGAGTAAATGGTAACATAATATAAGAATAATGGCAAAAACGGAAATTTAAAAATATTTTTTTTAATTAAATTAAAAATATTTCTTTATTAGTTCTCTCTTTAAAAAGGAGTTCTCTCTTGATCCTCTCCCTATATATATATATATATGTGTGTGTGTGTGTGTGTGTAATGTGCTAACTACAAATTATATAAATAATAGACTCGTCTAAGCTCGCAAGCCAGCTTAAGCTTGACAAGTGAAGCTCGGGTGTAACCTCATGTATGTAACAAGCATGTCATTTTAGGCTTGAGCTCTTTTAAGCCTAGCTTGGTTTGAGCTTTTGCCTTTTAGCAAGCAAATATCAAGTAGCTCACAAGGGGCTTAGCTCTTTTAAATCTAGACTGAGAGTTCTTTTTGTGTACCTTTGTTTCATATCCCTCAGGAAGCTGGCAGATGAAGTTATGAGCATTGGCGGCCATGGCAGCCACGGTTACTTCATCCATGGTTGCATCAATCTTTCCGAACATTATATTTTCCTTAATCGATGTTCCAAACAACGCATGCTCTTGGCTAACCAAACCCATTTGTGATCTCAACCATTTCAACTGCATTTTCTTAATATCCAACCCATCAATTATAATTACACCATGATCCGCATCATAAAACCTTTGAATTAAAGCAATGGCGGTGGATTTGCCACTCCCGCTTGCACCCACTAGTGCAACGGTACTTCCCGCTTCAATTTTCAGGTTAAAATCTTTGAGAATAATGTTGTTTGGCCTTGATGGATATGTGAACTCAATGCTTTTGAATTCGATGTGACCGTTAATCTTGTCGGGTATAAGCCCATTGTTGTCGTTACTGTCGATTTCTGGGACTCGGTCGATCCTGTGGAATATCCTTGATGCTGCTACTGATGCATCTGTGAAGTGTTTTAGTTCTGGTAGGGCTGTCCCAAGTGATCTGCATATATAACATTATTCGAGTTAAAGATATATTGATTAACTAGTTAGTTATATTTACGATCAATCCACTATGTTCAAAGCAAACCTTTTTCTCCAACAACTGAAACAGATCGATTACAAAAATCTAAAAACTGAAATATTAGTTATGGGTTCAGTTTTAGCGTATAACCGAACCAACACACTTACACAAATGTTTTTAAGAGAGAGTTTTAGTGAAGAAAAGTGCTTACAATCCACCCAACATGAAAGAAAGCCCGGCTACATAAACTCGCCCTCCACTTTCGCCTTTATACATAACTAGGCGGCTCCCATACCATGCCATCAAAGCCCATATCGCGAAAGAAAGCCCCGTACTACCAACTGCAAGACCTTTAGCAATGCCTTGCTTCAATCCCATTTCAGTTGTGCGGTCCAAGATCGTTGAGTACTTATTGGCAATAGTCTTCACAGCAGTGAATGCATACACGGTTTTTATAGAAGCAAAGGCTTGTTCAACGATACTATTTGCCTTGCTATATTCTTGGAACGACTTTTTTGATAAATATAAGAGGTATTTTCCATAGATCAGGCCTGGGATTATCAAGAATATTAGTGTCGGGAAAGCGACTAGTGCAAGTCTCCATGAGCAGTACGCGCAAAATGCTATTCCTGATAAGAACGTTGATATGTGCATCAAGAACACCGGCACCTACCCAACATAGCCAAACAAAACATCAGTATATATGATGGTTATGCGTAATTAACTAAGCCTGACAAAATGAGCCGGTTGGTTGGATTGGGTGTCAACTCAACAGGGGTTCATGTGATAAGGGGAAATCATGAAAATAAACATTTTGTCCCATCATTTTTACTAAATGGCATGTCCAAAATAGTCTATCATGATTTGA
Source organism: Bidens hawaiensis (assembly GCF_021521415.1). Lineage (NCBI taxonomy): Eukaryota > Viridiplantae > Streptophyta > Magnoliopsida > Asterales > Asteraceae > Bidens > Bidens hawaiensis. Next base: position 12,323 of record NW_027498762.1, on the reverse strand, counting down.
AAATAAGCAATGCGGCTAAGATGTCTAGATTTTAGCAAGCAAATAAAACCTTGAAAACGCCCTCTTTTTATCCCCGTTAGAAAATGTCTGTTTTCTACATTTTCCAGGTAATAATGAGTTCATGTCAAACCGTGTTATTTTAATTAAGAAATATCACTATGGTTTAGGTCAAAACAAGTTCGGATAAAAATGAGATTGGATGGAAGTAAGTCATTTTAGAAGACAAAGTATTAAAACGAGTTAACTTGGTTTACTTTTTGTTGCGAAAGCTAGTGGTAACATGTGTTAGCGTTGTCGGAGGCAACGGTAAAACATGTAACGGATCAAGAAAAGTTTGGGTTAAAAACATGATGGCTCGACTGTTGGACGTAATTTCCATCTTAATCCTGTCACGTATAGGTGATTAGTTGGATCTATTAGGCCCGTAGGATTCACTAATGTTGTAATGAGTTTATGGGGTAGTAATTAGGGTTTTATTATATTTGGTAATGTCTTGACTAACAAGTTAGGTTAGTCTATATAAATCGAGTTATGGTTAGACATTATAGATAGGTGTGAGATGCAACTGAGTTAGGGTTCATCAAGAACACACGAGATGCAACCGAGTTAGGGTTCATCTAGAGAAAGACGAGTTATGTGTAATATAGGTTTTTGAGTTATATTTCCTCTATATAATATTGAGAGTTATTCAATATTAATTATCATGTGTTTACGTTTTGTGAGCTATATCAATTCGTCCTTGACGGACTGGATTAACCCAAAAACACTTACTTTTGGCAAATTTTGTAGATAACTAATTTGAGTCTTTATCTATAACAAATTAAAACAAATACATTTAAAAATAGACTTTGGAGGACTTTAGCATGTTTCACGTGTTCAACTCGTTTGATGCTCGCACTTTTATCTCTCAGCCTCTATGATCCAGGCCATTTGAGATTAACATAATCTATCATGTATGAGATGAACATAACAATCTTTTTTAGCTCACTGTTTTATTTGGCGCGTTTGAGATAAATACAACACAAAGAAACTTGTTTATAAGGAACCCTGTGTTATTACCTTATCACTAAGGACTTCTTGTAGGAGGGAGGTGTCTTTGGAAATGCTATTGATGATTTCTGAAGTTGTTGCTTCTTGTGAATCAAAAAACCCAACTTCTTGTCTCAAAATAGCCTCCAAATACTTATATCGGATCTTCAAAACTTGTCGTTCGCTAACTTTAGTCCAGCAATACCCTTCTGTAAATGATGATTCCCATAAAGAACGAAAAACGTATCTCATTATCAGTTTTATGTGTGTGTTATATAATAAGTTAACACAAAAAGTAAATAGAGATATTTACCCAGAAAAGCCATCACCAAAACTCCTAATCCAATGTTCATAAAAGCTCAGCTACACTACAAACACAAAGAAAGATAAATGAAGTCGGTTAAGCTGGTCAGTTCTACACGACCTGTTTAATTAACGAGATTAAACATGTCACCTTGAGCACAACCATATTAAACAAGTTTGATACGACAACCAAAACACCTTATTATTTTCATAAAGTGTTTTAGGCTCTGTCATCCTTAACAAAAACAATACCTTTCGACGGAATAAACCATCCCTAGATATGGGTTTTGTTAACAAAATTAAATTGTAACAAAAAATTTAAATTGAAAAACTTTTCAAACTCCAAAATGAGCAAATATAATCAGTTTGTAAATTTAATCATAATTTTGTAGAGAGAAGATGTGACAATAATATGTTCTTGAATATAATGTATGCTAGCTTATATAACTAACCTTTTCAATTTCACTCATGAAGTTATCTTGGTTATGAGCAGTTTTGCCATAACCCAAATGATTAAAAACACGAATAATAAAATGTAGGATAACACTTAAAGACATTCCATCTCCAATGGCTCCAACTGTGCCCAAGAATATGAGCAATTTGTCGTACCAATCGGCATACCGAAATATTATCGTTATTGACTTCCTCTTCTCCGGGGACTTTGTAGGAGAACTCATCCTTTAGCTAAGGCTTCTTAAAACAAGTAGAAGAAGATGTATATGAAACTAACCTTTGCTTTGTTTGAATATTTTTGCATGTGCATGTATAGATAGATATAGATGAATATTTGTTGGATCTTTTGTAGGTTCGACTATTAAATGGTTATTAAAAGTTGCTAAAAAAAGTTACGAGATAAAATAAAATGGTTGTTAAATGTTGAATCCCAAAATATCTGTTCAATTATTGAAATCAATCGTTTATTTTCTTTGTCCCTTTTATGTCAAGATGTTATGAAATTATTACTCATAATGCAATCCAACACACGCAATCCAACGAAATTACTATATCTACTTTTAATTAGGGAAAAGACTTGTAATGGATGAAAAAGAAAAGGCAGAAAAAAAAATTATTGGACTTATAAAATTATGACGTGCGACAAAACAAGTCACTTATTTACCAGGTATAAAGATTATACTTTACTTATTAAGTATAAAGATAACGATTGAAGCTTGATATCCCCTCCTCACTCGGTGTAAAGCCCCGGTCCCGGGAATCCTATATTCGTCATGTTGGATTTACTCATTCACATAGTTCAATAATCGGAGTTGATTAAAACCATACACGGAATATAAAATCAGTCATTCTTACAAAATATAAGTACTTTACTTTAAGCAAAATAGCACAAGTCTTTAACTTTTAACATAAATAACACGTGATTCTTCTTCTCTTCGATCCCAGTCTTCATTCATTTGCCACGTGTCTCCCTCTAAGCAAGCTGTCTCATTCTATTCACCTGCGTGCATACTAAAGTCAGCTACGTTGAGTGAGCTCTAGTTAATTATACAATACTTTCACTTTTATACTTATACGCATCCGGAGATACGTATTTCATACTTTACTTACTATTACTTGATCGATGTTGAAAGGTCAATCAAAAACATTTGTAAAATACCTTTACTAGCAAGGGCAAATAAGGTGTCGAATCCACAGGGAATCAGTGGAAAATGCTAATCGAGCTTAATGTTTAATAAATAATTATGCTAGGCGGACAGACGATGTCAAGCAGATTAAATATTGATTTAGTTTTAAACAATTAAAAGAAAAGCAACCAAACTCCGGGTTTCAGGTTGTGAAGCAACTAGACTAATTGATTAAACTTATTTGGAAAACTCGTTTTCTTACACCTATAATCAAAAGACAAAGACTAGATATTTGACCTCCCTTATCATCAGAACTTAATATGAACAATTGGCTTAGTTGAATAATAACCTAACTGATTACCAGTTTTAGGGTTTGATAAATGTAAGTGATTTAATGGCTAGAGATAAACGGGTCAATGACTCTAAGAACGTAATCCTAAAAGTTGATGACCACAAACCAATTAACTGATAAAATCATAAAACATTCAATTACGAAAAACTGTTGAATGCACAACCAAACATCCAATATTAAGATTCTAAATACCAAAAAGTCTTGCTTACAAACACAACCCTACTCCCGGAGATGGTCACAAAAGCTTTAGCCTTGCATCTCCATCTTGAATAGCTTGATTATAGTGTGGAATGATGAAAGCATGGATGATTGTGGTGATTGGTAGGTGTTAGGATGGTGGAAAATGGCTTCCTAATACCCAAAAACGGCTGGGAGAGGTCTTCTCTTCGTAACCCTAAGGTTATATTTATATATGGAGGCAAAAACCTAAAATCTGCGTCTTTTTACGAACTAGGCCGCTATTTGTGGTCGTAAGACCGCAACTTGCGGCCTCTCTTCCAAAATTGCCTGATCAGCGCCCCTGCTTACGGTGATAGACCCCCTCGCACTGTTTTGCCCATAACTTCTTCGTTATATCTCCGTTTTACGCACCGTTTTCGGCCATATCTTCGTCTTCAAATTCTCTATCATTTCATGCAATAAAATCTTCATTTCCATTCCATCTCATATGCGCCAATTTAGCTCCTTTAAGCTCCACTTACCTGTAAATGTAAAACCACTCAAAGTAATTGTGTCCAAGGCATATAAACACATAAAATACACGATATAACTTACTTAAATCACATTATTTCACCCACACATCACATTCCCACACTTGTCCTTTTTCGTCCCGAAAAAATTTACAACGGAATCAGAACCAAAAACTGTCTTTAAAAAACACTTAAGTTATTTTTATTAATTACAGATAACACAAAAACCGCGATTGCCAATATTGCTTTCCACTTAAACCCATGCCCTAATACTTACCGGGACAAATAACGTGTGACAAATTCATTAGTTTATATGATTAAGCGAGACCCACACATTAAAGCCCTGAAGCCGCCTTACCATGCTTCATTATGGTTTTACCGAGTCAGACCACCCCAACTTGACTTAAACCTTAGAGTTAGATGATCAAAATTATGCACAACCATGTGTACCCTTTTAACCCCATATGTAATAGCTAAAACAATCATGGATATTTTATCGACCCAAACCTAAACTTAAGCATCATAGTCTACCAGAATGGCCATTAGATACGATTAAGGTACAATTATGTTACTAACTAGCAAATAGCCCCCACTACATGACATACCCCCGTTATCAAGCAACACCCTAAAGTCCATCTCCATGGGTGAGTATGCACGAATTCATCTGTAGGGCTTACCTGTTGATGGTTGGGTAAAAGTTAGTTTATTTTATATATTAATTAGTTAATTTTAGTTAAATAATCGAATGAACATTGGTACTTCAAGCATTGTTTACGTGTTTCAGGATATTGGAAACTATGGAGCTTAACGAGGATATTTACGGGCTTGGAACGAAGATCGAGAAGTGAGAAATTGGACGTGCACGCATCACGAGGCATTCAAGAAAAGAAAAAAATGAAAATCTGAAGTTTTACATCTTCGCGATACGCGAAGATGCAAAGAAGGGCAACTTCGCGATACGCGAAGTTGCAGTATGTCGGCCGCGACTAGTTTGTCCTTCGCGATACGCGAAGAAGCATGCCTGGACATCTTCGCGATAAGCGAAGATGCTTAAAGTCGGCAAAAATTAGGGTTTGCCTTATATAAACCCCTTAACCTCCCCATTCGGATTATTACGACTTCCAGAGGCAGAAGAGGTGCTCTAGGACGATTTTCAGCCATCCCGAAGCTTCTGGTTTGTCCTACGATCGTATGTTCATCAAGATAAGTGCTTTAACGATTATATCGATGTCCGGCTAGTCGTGTGTGTTCGTTCTAGGCTAAGGTTTGGTGTGAAGTACTGTTTTGATCAGATTCTAATGCTTAATGGTTATAGCTTGATTGAATTTATATGATTTTTCTTGCTTAAATAGTTATTTGGTTGATTAAAGGTTGTGTTTGTGATTATTGATTTGTATAACGTTTTTTTGGTTGTTCATCAACATTTAGGGTTAGGCTTTTGTGTCCTTGAACTATAATCATCAAACCTTATCATTGAGTTAATTATCCTAGACATAGAATTGGTAATTGTGGTGTCCGAGTTCATTTGTGTCAACAATTCGGTTAGGGTATCGTTTGTCATCAAAAATCAAACCATAGGACTAGCAATTATTATAACACCAAAAACGAGAGAATCTGTGATTAACGTATGGAACACATAACCCGAACCTAGAATGAATACTTTTAATCAATATTGTTTACAAATATTTTTAAGTAATCATTAGTTTTAATTAAATCTTTTTCTAAAAGCTGCTTGACATCGTCTGTCCGCTTAGGTTAAATAATTAGTTATAAATTAAATAAACTTGCACTTTTCCTTGAGTCCCAGTGGAGACGACCTTACTTACCCGTATTAGTTATAGGTATTTAAGTCTTAAAATTAATTGTTTTTGAGTAGACCGCGACAGCCTACGTCACATGTGACGTGTCCCGTGTGGTCCGTTTCTTAATGGTAATGAGATGCGAGCACGGGGACCCCACATGACTAACAGTGTGGATGATCAAGTCAGTAGTGTAATTGTACTTTAAAAGCACGTAATGATCATGTTTAATGACTTATAGTTGGCAGATAAACTGAGGTTTGCTCTTTGAGCTCTTTTAATATTCATAAATCCACTTAGGAGATATGAATACCCAGATGATATACCGCATAAAGACCCATGGTTTCCGAACCCTAGAGCATCCCATCAATACAGGATTTAAGGTTATAAAACCATACACCTATGAAGCGTTAACCACTTAAAATAGAAGTATTTTCGTTATGTTTATATCACAAGCTATCTAGCATACTCTAACGTTAAGCCTATCCAAGCATCGTTCAATAGTCTATTCATATTTTTAAAAAAAATTCTTTTGGTGATCAAATCTAACAAAAAGGCTTGATTATGGCTCGACCTTTCATCCCAGTCCTTACAGAGGCTTAGCTAAACAAACAAAACCCGAAGATGTTTCCCACTAAAATCAAGCAATTTAAAGTTCAGTTAAGCCAACAACCAAACCGTCATTTCATTCTTAAAGGCTGAGCCTACCGACACTCTCAAATTAAGTGTGTTATTGCTATTTTATTATTATTAATATTATTATTATTATTTGCTTATTTTTATTTTAAAAATTTTTATTTTATTTTTAAAACTTTTATTTTGTTATTATAATTTTATTATATTTTGACAAATAGTTCCAGTTTTTCTATCATTTTCCATTGTGGGCAAAAATTTTAAATTTGGGACATTTTTAACATTTTCCACTTTTGCAACTCCAATCCCGCATGCCCACACTTAAACTTTACATTGTCCCCAATGTAATTTACTGTTAAAAATTGAGTGTAGTACACGTGAGCTTAAAACTTTTAACAACCAAAGTAAAGGAAAGAGACACATGCACCTGATTCGAATCTCTCTTGTCAGACGGGTCCTGCTGATAAGTACTGTTGCAAACTTGACCCAGACTCCTTGAACTTTGATGTGACAATATATGCTCCACCAAATCATGACTAGACCACCATGAACTTCACCACACTTAGGGTTTAGTATGACTGCTAAACACAAACGAAAAGTAAAATGCAAAAAGAAAAACAAAACAAAAGGTCGGGTTGCCTCCCGGTCAGCGCTAAGTTTTTGTTATGGTTTTCAGCCAGACCGTTATCTCATTTGGCTGTTATGGTGGTCTAATGGAACATTTACCTACCGAATTTCCCACGCAAGCTCGGTAGTTAAGATGCCAAGGTTGTGCTTCCTTTTCAATTGTCAACATCTCTGATGAACCAATACGGGCCTGTGTGAACACACAATTGCCTTTTGAATTTCCCACATATGCCTGATCAATTGCCTTTTGAATTTCCCACATATGCCTGGGCACCGTTCCTTATCTTCAAAGCATCAAATGTTTATCTGGGGCGAACCGAGCATTTTCCCACTGAATTCCCCGTGTATGCTCGGTAGTTACGGTGTTGTGTCTAGACTTTCTTCCTTGTGGTGGACACGTTAGTAGAACCAATATGGGCCCATTTCATCATGTTTTGTTCAAGATCTTCCAAACCCACCTTCCTTTTCCTTGAACTTGAACCATCCCCCTTAACTTTGTTTATTGGTGTGCTTATTATAAGAGAACAATAAGGATTCACCTGGGCTGGTTCAATCACGTGCTCTTCAAAAGTTGATATGCCTTTAACCGGGTCTAAACTTTCAACTTCATGCCCTAAATGATCTGAATTGTGTCCCTTAATATCATCATCTTCATCCACAACCACAACATTCATTGCCTCATTAGTAATTGACGGAGTTGGTACGCTATTAATTTCCACAACCTCTTCCTTCACTTCGTGCTCTGAAAGTCCCTGAACCTCATATATCACTTCATCATCCACCACGACACCATTAGCCAACCTTCTCTCGTTCTCGTTTAATTTCGGCCACCTCTTCTAATAGTTGACTCATCAGTTCATCTTAGGTAGAATTAGACGTTTCTTGAAGCTCTAACCTTTCATTTATAGCCTTATTATGAACTTCTTGATCTCTCTTCATCTCCTTTAGAAAATCCATAACGTCTTTAATAGACGCTTCATTGTTACCCAAGGAATCTTCTTGATCTTGCTGATAATTCCTTTGATAAGTACCACCATGATTATAATATTGAGGGACTTCTTTGTATATCGGTTGGGGGTACTCATCATAATAGTAGTTTTCCTCATCTTGGTAACTTACAAAAGTTGGCATCTCAGGTCCATCACTATCATACGCATCAGTTGACTCATAATACCCATGATCATTAGGTGGAGGCGGTGTATAATTTTGGTATTGATTGTTACGACCTTGCTGATTGAAGTTCCTTTGGTTATAATTATCTGACTTGCAGTAGCCTTGAAGGTTTGGTGAAGGTGGTTCATGATATGAAAATGGAGGGTACGAATCGTCGTCCTCCATGGCCTTATATCCTTCAACTGGGTCATAAACCCAACTCCACGTCATCTTGATTTACCTGCACACATGATACACACAAATACCTCGCGTAAAATCAAACGAATAAATGTAAAAAAATAACAAAAACTAAATTAATAAACTAAACTAGCACTTTGCACGTTGATTCCCCGAAAACGGCGCCATTTTGATCGATGTCGAAAGGTCAATCAAAAACATTTGTAAAATACCTTTGCTAGCAAGGGCAATTAAGGTGTCGAATCCACAGGGAATCAGTGCAAAATGCTAATCGAGCTTAATGCTTAATAAATAATTATGCTAGGCGGATAGACGATGTCAAGCAGATTAAATATTGATTTAGTTGTAAAACAATTAAAAGAAAAGTAACCAAACTCTGGGTTTCAGGTTGTGAAGCAACTAGACCAATTGATTAAACTTATTTGGAAAACTCGTTTGTTTACACCTATAATCAAAAGACCAGATATTTGACCTCGCTTATCATCAGAACTTAATCCGAACAATTGGCTTAGTTGAATAATAACCTAACTGATTACCAGTTTTAGGGTTTGATAAATGTAAGTGATTTAATGGCTAGAGATAAACGGGTCAATGACTCTAAGAACGTAATCCTAAAAGTTGATGACCACAAACCAATTAACTGATAAAATCATAAAACATTCAATTACGAAAAACTGTTGAATGCACAACCAAACATCCAATATTAAGATTCAAAATACCAAAAAGTCTTGCTTACAAACACAACCCTACTCCTGGAGATGGTCACAAAAGCTTTACGAACTACGCCGCAATTTATGGAGGCAAAAACACAACCCTACTGTCGGAGATGGTCACAAAAGCTTTACAAACACAATGACTCCATATTTATATATGGAGGCAAAAACCTAAAATCTGCGTCTTTTTACGAACTAGGCCGCAATTTATGGTTGTAAGACCGCAACTTGCGCCCTCTCTTCCAAAATTTCCTGATCAGCGCCCCAGCTTGCGGTGATAGACCCCCTCCCACTGTTTTGCCAATAACTTCTTCGTTATAGCTCCGTTTAACGCACCGTTTTTAGCCACATTGTCTTCAAATTCTCTATCATTCCATGCAATAAAATCTTCATTTCCATTCCATCTAATATGCGCCAATTTAGCTCCTTTAAGCTTCACTCTCCTGTAAATGTAAAACCACTCACAGTAATCGTGTCCAAGGTATATAAACACATAAAATACACGATATAACTTACATAAAACACATTATTTCACCCACACATCATTACTCATTCATACATACTTTACGTACATACATACGTAGTTACATATTTCTTTCATAATTCCCTATGATATACCGTAAACTATTCTACTTCTACTGTCTCAGATATTATTAGGGTTTGGTCCCTCTATCTCAGATATTATCAAGGTGTGGTCCCTTCTGTCTCAGATATTATTAGGGTCGGGTCCCTTCTGTCTCAGATATTATTTGGGTTTGGTACCTCCTGCCGCGGTCTCAGGTATTATTAAGGTCTGGTCCCTCCTGTGTCAGATATTATTAGGGTCTGGTCCTTTGTCTCGCATAACCATACAACCATACATGTCCTGTCAATCGTCCATACATTCATTTCATACGCTTTTTTATCATACGTGCATACTTTGCATATCTTTTAATCGAATATATAAATATATATACGCACATTCATACAACCTCTATAACAATAACATTCAATACGTAATTGTACACATATCATACACTTATCACTTAGGATAAATGTATTAGCTATCACATAGGAGTATGCACACATCCCCGAAAAACGTTCCAAAGGTGCTAGAACTCACCTGAAGTCGGTTTCTCTCGGAATTAATAGTGATACATCTCTTCAATTGGGCACGGCTAACTGTTTAACAAATTACAAGTATCAATTTCTTCGTTCTACTACCCCGAACTTACAAGTTAACGAAACCCTTAACGAACAGGGGAGGGGGTTGGCTTGAAAACGCCCGACTCAAACCATTCGAGTAGAATCTGTCATTTGATTCGAATCTGCCATTCGAGTCGAATCTCCCATTCGAGTCGGATCTATCATTCGATCGAATCTCCCATTCGAGTCGAATTTTTCATTCGGCTCGTTTGGTTCCAGCTCGGCTAGATTTGGGTCCTATTTTGCCACTTCTTGCGTCATGTTATGCCCGATTTATCGTTAGGCCAAGTTTCGGGCTATAACAATTCCATTTACTTGCTCGGTACGACTCGAACAACACTTGTTTAAATCAAATAAACCCGAGTAACTTTCTTACTTTAAAGTTCACACTTTTCTTTTTAAGCAAGACCCAATTCATCTAAATCTTTGAATCTTACACAATCTACACAAAAACCTAATTTTTAATCTACAACATACCTTTAAGATTTATCATGCTTTTGGATCTTGAACTACTTGCAAATCTAGACGGGTTTTCTTGTTACTTGGGTAAGGATTAACTTGCTACACCTTATAACTTGGATGAAATATGGAAGGAAAGGGAGGGTGTGTTTGTGTGTGTACAGAGAGAGTATGTGTCTGGATGTTGAAGATGGATGAATGAGGATGCTTGGAGCCTTTAGGTAAAGTAGGAGCTTAAATACTCCGAAGCTCATGAACCTTAGGTCCGTAACCATTCTCAAGACCATATAATGAATCTAAACTTAACACTCCGTCCCATGATTATTTATCCGAGATAAATCACGACACACAATAAATAAATAAGAACTTTTCTTATTATAATATTCTTAAAAACATGCAAGTTACACTCGAAGCCGTAGCCGTTGTATGGTCGAACCTCTGGACCCCTTCTTTATTCGATTTGGAAGAGCTCTCTTTCTCTTTGGCTCGCGCTTGCTCTGCCATTGAATTTTCTTGCTTAAAGTTCTTGTGAATTATGCTATTTTTATATTTTATATGTTTTTCTATAAAAACTAATTTATTAAATTAAACCTAATTATATATTGTCATATAATAATTGCTTTACTCCATTCATAGAATATGTTTTCTAGGTGTTTTTAAAACCAATTAGGTCCCATATCTTTACCGAAAGTTGAAATTATATGATAAGGACAATAATAGAGGAATTTATAAATGTTAATTACTTTATGATAATTTTCCTTTTTACATGTAATTTAGTTATTGAAGTTTAATGAAAAGACAATGCTGTGTGACGTGACACCACACTAACTTATTAGGCTATAAAATGAGGGACGATTTTCGACACGTGGCGTCACGTCAGCGATTTTCATTTTGAGGATGTAGTAGTGTTGTAGCCATTTGTAGCTCCCCTTATTATCATTATTATTATTATTATTATCCATCATCCAACATAAGATGGGGGGTGGTGTTTTCGCCCTATATCGCCCCAATTTGTAGTCTGTTACGCATAGTCTTACTAAGTATGCCTATATATGAATATGCATCAGAAATGATAATAACAACATGGTAAAAGCACTTTAAGTAGAAAGCATGCTATGTTTTGTTTATCCACCGGATCATCACTAATTGGTTAGCGGACATGATTCGTTTGTGTGGTCGTTCTTTAAAGATTTAAGCAAAGTGTGAAACCTCCACATGGTTTAAGAGAACACACATCGATCGATCTTGTACATCACATGATCCTGTAAGCATCCTCTATTTCCCGATCTTATCAGATAATCTACAAGATGGCACTTTGAGCATGCGTAGTTGACCATCGGTCAGTACTATAAATTAAGATGAATATCTAGAGCAAAATTTCTTGGCAAACGATTATGTTAAGTGCCATTTGTGAGTTAAAATATAGTGAGTAGTGGCATGTAATGTACCACTACTTTTCCCTTGTATAAAAAACCAGATGGTGGAAGACCTTTACTATCCTGCAAAATATAGCGAGTAGTGGCATGTAATGTACCACTACTTGTCTCTTGAATAAAAAACCTGATGGTGGAAGACCTTTACTATCTTGCAAAATAGTTTCAACA
>NW_027498761.1:0-98438 GCF_021521415.1 Bidens hawaiensis | reverse complement strand
AAATCTAAGTGGACGGGTCACTCCACTAACCTTAACAGGCAACACGTATGCTTTAGTTTTAATTGATGACGTTTCCCATTCTATGTGGTCGCAATTGTTGAAGGAAAAAAACGGAGCCTCTTAGATGATTAATCACTGCCATTCTGGCTATAGTCTAAGGAACCGGCAGCAAGAGAGCTCTAATAAGTAGGGAGACGTTATAGTTTTATAATGATTCTTTCACTCCTAACCCCGAGAGCTCTAATAAGTAGGGGCGACCTTATAGTTTCATAATGATTCTTTCACTCCTAACCCCACATAAGAGAAGGACACCAAGAGTTTCGGTTAACAGCCTAAAGACTACCTGCCCTGTTGACCTTCCTGCAATTCAATTCCCTACAGAAATTATCGTAAGTCAAAACGTTAATTTTAACGAATCCTAAGGGTTGTGTGTCTCAACCAGTTTGGATTCCTGGAAACCGGGTATGCTTATTGTGACTTGGCAAATCGATGCAGGACTGGGCGGCTTTACCCTGCAGCCCAGGCGGGACTGAAACGTCCATCCAAGGATAGCAGCTCGACCAGTCACAGCCCATCTCTACATCCCCAATCTGATAAGAAAACTACGTCCCCAATCTGATAAGAAAACCGCAACCCATGAAGAAAACCTGGTTAATTGATAATTATATGACCTTAGACGAACCTCACATGTCTCGGTTTTACCAGCGAAATTTGGTGATTACAAACTCGAATGAGGGTTTAGAAGAACTGTTGCTGTTATAGTGAATGATGAACCGATTAATACCTTCATTTCTCAAATTGCTATTTAAGTAAAATTTAAGGCTTTTATCTACTTAGGTCAAATCTCGATCATAACCTTCATTTCTCAAAAATTTATAAATAAAAAATGTATTTTCTCTTTTTGAATTAAAATGTTGAGCGTGCAATCTTGCAAGAGTCCGCCACCTCCTTCCAAGTCTTGTTCAGTGTATAATGTGAGTTTATCTTTGATTTTCCCAAATTACTTTATGAATTCATACACCTAAATTTTCTCTATATCTTGATTAGTTTCACAAGTTCATAAACCTTTTAATTGATTTAAAATATATGCATATATCCTGAACTCTTTTGCCGTATTATATTGATATTGACGCTTGATTTGAACGCTTGCTATGCTATAAACTACATGCTCTTGTGTTGCCTGCAAATTGTTAGGAAATTGAAATGAGCTTCATGAAAAGTTCTAGGATTTTGTTAGTTTATATTTGCATATGATATCCTCACTTAATTTCATTTATCCACTGCTCCGACTATAGTTCTATGTTCTTGTCTTGTTGTTTACTTAAAATATTAATATTGTAATTTATACGCATTCCGATACCCTTTTCCCTATACAGATAAGTGACACTTGACGAGTTTGTAGTTTTTCATTGATTTGCAAATATCAATGTATTTTACGAGTCGCATGCTGCCTAAAAATTGTTAGGCTGACTGATCAATTGAGGCTGATTTAAAAAAAATGTGATTTATACGTAAAATGATATCTTTTATCCTATATTGATTATTAACCCTTGATTCGGTCCATTGCTATGCTATAAACCACATGTTTTTTTGTTGTCTGCAAATTGTTAGGTTCAAGAAAAGTGTTTATTTGTATTGGAACCCAAACAACCTTGGCAAGTGAAGCAACCAGAAAGGAACTGGTTGGAGCTTCCATCTGACATAATGGGGAACATACTCCAAAGGGTTGGTGTGGATGATATACTTCATAACGCCCAAAAAGTATGCACAGCCTGGCGTGAAATCTACAAGGACCCTGCTATGTGGAGGGTTGTTTGTATGGACAAATTTTCCACTAAATTTAGAGATGTGCGCAAATGTTCGCAGATGTGTAAGCATGTTTTCGATAGAAGCGAAGGCCAATTGGTCGACTTAACCCTCATTGGTTTTTTGCCATGACAAGCTTCTTCAGTATATTGCTGACAGGTATGCAATCACATCGATTTGTTAACATCTTACAATATAAAACTTTTCATTTACAGTTTTTCTATAAGCAAAATGTAATGAAGCTCAAATGTTTATACTATTATGGTTAATAAAAATTGTTTCTTTTTCAGAAAATATGTCTTGCAACTTTTTCTAAATTTGTTTTGCTAGTTAGAGAGTGTTTTGGTACTTTAATGTAACTAGAAGGTTTGTGTAATAGTTGACATTTGGACTAATTTTTTATTCATATGTATAATCTAGGGTTCGTTAGCAGTATCAGGTCTTAAGATTGATAATTACCATATGGGACTGGATCTGCTAATACTTTTTGTTAGAAAATATTTTAAATAAAATATCTGATATGTTACTGTTTCCCTTCTGTTCACAGATCAAGTCAGCTTAGACGTTTAGAACTCGTATACTATGTTTCCACTATAGATGGCATCACGAGTACTGAAGCTTTCAAGAAATTGTCGTCACTGGAAGAACTCAGCCTTGTAAGAACAATGATCAAGAAAGTGAATATTGAAGATGTTGGGCGTTATTGCCTCCTGCTAAAGACACTAAAACTGAACGAAGAGGGATTTAGATTCAGGGAATTAGTTATGGATGATGCGGATGTTCAGAATGAGATTGCCTTAGCAATTGCGGAAAACCTACCGCAGTTGACTCACCTTGAACTCATTGGTAACTGCATACAAAACATTGGGTTGGAGGCGATTCTGGATGGTTGTTGTCACCTTGAATCGCTTGATTTGCGTGGGTGCATGGGCCTTGATCTAACAGGGGACTTAGGGAAAAGATGTTCACAACAGATTAAGTATCTGAGACTTCCTCGTGAGTCTTTTAAGCCCTATGATGATGTGGAAGTGAATAGGGCGCTGTATGCTTTGCTCATGGGGATGGAACCTTAGTAAGTTATTGTACGCGATTCTGCTGATGGTTTCTCAACTTTTAGGAAACTTGGGTAACTTTTAAAGATGCTTGTTCTGGGAATTAATATGCATTTCTTATGACTGGCTTGATTATGGTTATCCAATAAGAATATCGTAGGTCCTCTTTGTATAGATCTAACAACTTCGCTCGGATCAATCCGTGTTGTTAGCTAGCGGAAATCACTAACAACACTCGGATCTCGAATCTTAGTTTATAAGAACAAAAAGAAAGAAAGATAAAGTTGGTGTTTGGTAGAGAGAAAAATTCTCTTTATTTCCAAGTGGGTGAAAAGTGTTATGAAGGGTTGATTGGAGAAATGGGTAAAGTGACCTTTTATATGGTCCCAATTTCTTCAAGTTTACAAAACATGGTTACAAAATAAACGTACTGAGGTACGTAATACACCGACTAAAAGCAAATATAAATACATACACAATCCTAAAACTAATATAGAATATTAGCCCCCACAATCTCCCTCTAGGATTGAGTATGTCCTGGAACCTTCATCTTGCTCATTGCTTCGTCTTTATTTCTTGAAATTTAGTATTTGTCTTGATCCAAGAGCTTGAACTATATTGGATCTTGGACAAATCTTTATTCTCCATTCTTGAAGACTTGAACTTCAATCTTATTTTCCGGGAAGAATCGGCAACAGCAAAATTTTAGGAACATCAGATGCGGGAGGCTTGACATCTAATTTTCCTTTGTTGATTTTCTTGTGCCGTCTTGTTTCTTTGCTTTGTCCTTCGAGTGATATTCAGACACGATAGGTTCAAGTGCCAACTGTCACATTCTCGTATTCTTTTAAGCGCTTCAGCATCTGCAACTTCGCTCTCTGACACTTGATCTTGATCTACCTGCCCATGTATTGAGGGTCAAAGAAGAATTTTCTTTTTCAAAACATGCTCTCAGTTTGAAGTATCTGCAAGATAACTCTGAAATTTTATTTTATATAGACTTCTCATAAAATACCAAGTTTAGTCCCTCCACTTATAAATGATTTATTTTAGTCCCGGGTTTCGAACGAACTTTGCATGAACGACCTTGACAACAAAACTCATGATTCTGAATAAAATAAACGTTTAATAAAATATGTACAAACACATATAAACTTAAAATCTTTTTGGCATTTTCATATGTTTTAAAATATATACAATATTTTGAAGTTAAAACATAAAATAAAACAAGAAAAATAAACAAGATAGGAGTAAAGATGAAATTAATATTATATAAAAATAATATATACAGAGTTTTCTAATATTATATGCCAAAATTCCAAAGTCAATTATAGATATATTTTGTCCACTTTAAACTTAAAAAGTATTTTGATATCAACGTGATATGTTAAGGTATATATTAAGCACAATGCTTATGTGGTCCCCATTTAATCCAACAAATTACAAACTCCAACATACCTCGAGCATAGTTTGTGTTAATCAGTATCACCCCGAGTTGACTCTGACCCTCTAATGATTGATCAAAATATTTTGAGCCTATTTGAACTTTTTGCAAATTTTATTTCAAACAATAAAGGTTGAACCATGGACTTACTTGCCATACGAACTTAGAAGCCTCCATAAAAGGTGTTTAGGACTTACTTGTTTTCCCCACGTTACGTGGTTCTAATATACTCCTTTTTGTTTGACAATTTATCAATAATTTTTGTTGTTGAATTTAAATCTTTAAAGCACTTTGCAGTTTTTCTACTTTAATAGTTTTTTATTTAAATATTTAAATCTAATGCAAGAAATAATTTTTATGGTGACCAATCGCTAACGGGCTCGTGCATAACTAACTAATAACATTTTTGCCTTCAATAATATGACTTATTTTGGAGTTTGCAACCGCTTCATGAGAGTGTAACCACTAGCATAGGCAGGAATTTAAGTTTATATCACAATGACATTTACTTATTTGTCAAGCATATCTGCACATCAATCAATGATCTTGTTGGCTTTTAATTTACTCTTCTCATGTGCTAGGATCATTATAGATAATTTCTTACCATTTTCCAAATGTCGGATCAATTTCTCAAATTTTTATAATTTTAATTATCCGACTCCCTCTAAGCAAGTGCTCCCTTTAAACAAGAAATATATTTTTGAAACTTTTTCTAGATATAATATAATTAAATATTTTTGGTAAGTCAAATGACTTGATTTTTGTTTTTCTTAAAACAAACTAAAAATCTCTTTGGTAAGTCAAATGACTTGGTTTTGTTTTTCTTAAAACAAATAAAAAATCTTTTTGATGAGTTAAACTTAACTCATTTTCTCACTTTAAAATTGTAACATATTTGAAAAATATTTACAAATTTATATACAAAAAGATAAATATATTGTTTTAATCAAAATTGATCGATGGCTTTAGTGAAAAGGTCAACAAAGTTGTTGTCAGATGGACTATCCTATACATTCATTATCACATTGTATATCAAAGTTGAAGAGATTCAAACCGAAGCCCAGCTGATGCTGGATCCATCACTTGAGAAAAGTAGTTGGATGAGGTGAGTTTCAGAAACGCTCGACAAGTTGTGGTTGAGCCATTTGAACAAGTTGGCGGTGTTGAAGCACAAAGTATCATATGAAACATTTCCCATTCCCTGAAGTTTGTCCTCCCATGTCACTTACGAAAGACTCGAACCCGCCAGAATGGTTTAGCATCAAATAGCAGGGGTTCGTCTTCCATCATATGTCGGGTGCAATCACTATCTAAGTGCCGAATACTCTTCATAGTCCTCCTTAATTGACCCTACATGCACTAAGCGTTTAAGGTAGTGAACTCAACAACTTCATGTTAATCTCAGATAATTTATTTGTGATACCCGCATTTCTCAGTTTAGTAACGAGTTACTCAAATCTGTTGATGAGAGAGGCCACCGATTCCCCTTGAATATGCTTAAATATGTTGAATAAAATTGGATTAGAATAGATTAGATTAGATTAGATTAGGTTTTTTTAATAAAATGATTAAAATAATATTAAAATTAAGTTAAATCTATTCGATTACTTTTCCTTTTTATTTTTTTTATTTTTTAATAATATAAAATAATATTAAAATAAAATAATATTAAATCTTATTCGATTACTCGTATAATTCGATTACTTTTTTTAATAAATTGATTATAATAATATTAAAATAAAATAATATTAAACTTATTCGATTACCTTTTTCTTTTTCTCTCTTTTTTTAAATAAATTGATTATAACAATATTAAAATAAAATAATAATAATAAAATAATCTCCCATTCGATTACTTGAATCGATCAATTTTTTTAATATAAATTGATTATAATAATATTAAAAAACATTGGATCTTAGTTTTGTAAGAAAAGAAAAGAAGGATAGAAAGTTAGGTAGGTGGTGGAGGTGTTTGATGAGAGAGGAATTCTCTTTATTTTCAAGTGGCTTTTTGAGTTATGAAGAGTTGTGAAACGTTGGTTGAAGAAATTGGTAAAGTGACCTTATATATGGTGCCCATTTCTACAAGTTTACAAAAATATGGTTACAAAATAAATGTACCGAGGTACGTAATACACCTACTAAAAGAAAATATAAATACATACACAATGCTAAAACTAATTTAGAATATTAGCCAGTTATTTAACAATGTGAAACTGCAATTTAGTTTATCATATGAGTGTCATTTCAAAATATGAAGTTTGGTTTCTTAATTATATCTAGGTTTGACAAAACCTCACATATTTTCTGCTCTTACTATTATTTATTACTTTTCTATACATGATCAACGATACTTTGTTGCTTCAATGAAAATGATATTTGTATGTTTAACTGGACGGATTAGTTAAATCGAAACAAATAAGCCAATCGACCAGTTTGAGACTTATATTGTTTGATTCACCCTATGCCTAAAAAAGAACTAGGTAATGTTGGTTTATGGTGTGGAAATTGAAATATGTTGTATAAATACTTAAAAGAAATATAAAATAGAATATTTTACAGTAAATTATAATATATATATATAAATAAAAGTACTTTAGAAAATAAAATTTTGGATATTTAATTAGTTAATTGATTAAAATATTAAATGTTTTTGGCATCAAACTTAGTTTTATTTTGTTATACACTAGTGATTGTATTTGTAACCGGAATAATTTCGGTCACTAAATTCATGTCCATATTGCAACCTAGGTTTTTTTGTGTGTTTTTTAATTAGTGCTGTATTTGCAACAAAAAGAACTTAGTATCTATATTGTGACTCGATCTTGACAGAAATTTAGTGATGGAACTTGTTTCACTCACTGTTTTGCGATTGCTTTTGTCATTGATTTTTTTATTAAATAATAATTAATAGTGTGTCAAATTTATTTTGTTGTGGATACGGTATATTACGATTGTGTTTGTCAGCCGCCAGTTTGAGTCATGTCATCAGCTCATCAATTAAACAAAATTATATACTACTAGTTGAGGCCCGTATACTACACGAATAGTTCTTGAAAATACAACATTTAATAAATTATTAGTATACAAGAAACAATAAACCCGTTAAACACTATTAATACAATCGATGTACAGTAGTCTTTAAAACAACTTTAAAGTAAAAGATAATTATAAATATCAAATGTTTGGAAAAAATAGGAAGTAAATATTAAATTAACAAATTTTGAATCATAGATTTTAAGAATGGTAACTATTATTTTACTATTAAATATTTGTTAAAAAAGGTGAAGTTTAATGTAGGAGTGATAAGTGACAAAACTTGTAGCCTTTTATTAGAGAGTATAGATTTCTAGTTTGAGATATCAAGTGAATGACACAATAGTGATTTTAACTAAACTGATATGAGCATGTAGGTTCCTGGACGGATCGTATACGGGATGTCGCTAACAACGCAGGTGCGGAATCCCTGCGTAGGTAGATACGAGTGTAGAGTATGTAGAGATCGAACACGCAAGCAATAAACCAACCACGTTATATTGATAACAAACACGTGACCCGAGGTCACTGTTACAGAATATGACACGAAACACGTTCACTGAACAACTGAAACAAAAACCTAAACGACCAGCCCAAAAACTGTTCTGCTGAACAGTATATATAAACGACAACTTCGCCACAGGCGAAGTTGTCAATAACTTCGCTGATTCAACAAGTTCGCCATAGCGAACTTGTTGACAACTTCACGTATTACACAAATAAACATAATCAAAACATAATTGCATTACAGACTCGATTACAAATGCTAGACTATGAACTACTGACACACATGTACCAACAGACTCCCCCTTGGCAGTAGCTTCATATCTTGATCTTCAAATCTTGAGTCTTGTAATCTTGCATCTCTACGCGTGCGCTCCTTCTCTAACACATACCGACACCACCCGTTGATATTTCCTAGCTTGATCATTCCAAGCAGGAATGTAGAAGATCTTCTTCTCGTTGAGCACTTTCAGATCAGCCTTCGATAGATTAACAAGATGCATCGGGTCGTAAACCCGAAGTACTTCTTGTTCATCCTCATCTTCCATTACCGCCTCAGCTGTCTCACAATCCACGTACCACCATTTTAGATCTTTGAGCACGTCCTTGGGCATGAACTTCATCGGTACTTCTTTAAGGCACCGGATCGGTTTGTATTTCATGACCATCCAAGGTTTTCCATCAACTCTCAGATCTCTATCCTTGTCTTCGACAAGTTTCCCCTTTTGTGGTTTCAGTAGCTCAAACTTTTTCTCTTTAACGCACTCTTTCCACAAGATCTTCGCAATGATTCTAGCCATGTTGTCTTCACTTCTGTTTACCAATCCCAATCTGGCTAAATCTTTTACTTCACATTCTGGCAGTGTGTTTAGAGATCTCAACTTTCTCAGGAAGTACTGAATGCCATCGTATCTCTTGATCACGAAGAGCCGCAGCTGCTCGTCGTATAACCAGCAGATAATACCTTTCTTGGCTTCCGCGTATCCCTTAATATTGTAATTTTTTCTGAACATCTTAGGGACCGCCGGCTTCTTCGTCTTTACGAACCAGTGGGCACAACCCTCCTTCCATTTCGGTTGTTCCTCCCACTCAGCATCTTCCTCCACGTTCTCATCACCCAAACCTGGTCTCTCAACCTCCGGAATCTCATGTTCCACGGAGTCATCAACAATCTCACCTTCTTCCAACACGTTTTCAACCGTAATCTGCTCTCCAATCCTCTCGATCTCATCAACTGGCAACACATCATCTTCAATCATAAACTCATCATCCTCCTCATCCAACTCTTTCAATGCGTCGATAACATCTTCAACATCAGCATCATCATCACCAGCTACCACGTCGTCACCAGCTGCATTTGTAGACTCCCCCTCAGCTGTGGAAGCCCCAAGAGCCTGAGAGGTTCTTGGCAGCTCACCACCTGCACCTTCCGGTGCATTGGGATCATCGTCATGATCTTCTCTCCGTTTCGTCCTCAACTCATCTCCCCTACACGTCTTCTCCCCCTGAGATGCCAAGAATGCCTTGAAGGCATCTATCACCTTTCCGTGTTCAACCAGGAGGGCTGCTTGTAGTCGATTGGATTCCACTAGGCTCTGAATGGTCTTTGTCTGATCAGCAACAATCTGCTCTAGTGATGTAATCCTCTCGGAATCTGAAGTAGGCGTTGGAGTTGGCGGGACATCAGCAGCAGAAGTGACTGCAGGTGGTACACTTGGTAACCCTGCAGTAGTAGTGACGGTCGACTCCACAAATCGTGCAACCACCACCGGTGTAGTAAGCGATTGGGGTGGTAGAGACACAACTGCTGGGGCCGACGTCTCGACAGCAGTAACCTGTGCTGTAGTAGGAATAAGAGACATACCAGACAAGGCAGGTGGAGCAAAACGTACTAGCCTCGAAGATTCTCCAGCTCCGGAACCCATACCTGTCCGTTCTCTTCGTGAACGTCTGAGCACAATCTGCACCGCCTCCTCTTCATCAATTTCGTCCTCATCCTCGTCTACCGTTCTCGGCCTCTTTCCCGTAATTCTCTCCCGAGACACCATAAGTCGTCTCGCTTCAGCAAACGTTTCGTCTAGATCGGAGTCAGCTACCGAAGTAACTGCTCTAGTAACATCCACAAACTGAGGACCCGAGACATCCATATCAAACACACCATGTACGCCAAAGGCAGCATTAAGATCAACATCTTCAGCAGTAGACACAGCAGTAGATACCGTAGCTGGCACAGCAGCAGAGGCAACAGTAGATACAACAGGCGCAGCTGATACAGCATGTGGTGCTGCCGCCTGATGTGGCTCTGGGTCTCTGAACTCGTCCCCTCCTGCAGGAACATACCCCGGGTTGATAAGATACCCGAACAGTGGAGTATGCCTGGGACGCAGCTCAGGCTTGCTACGAGTGCTCGAGGTGCGGCACTGAGCAAAGATACGTTTCGTCACGCATTCGACGTATCTTATTGGGCGTCTCTGCGGTAGCGACGGAGCGACATGATTCAAAATCATTTGTAAGAAACGAGGATACATAGTGAATCGCTCGGGCGCCACAGCCCTTCGCTGACGATCAATCTCGTAGAAAATTAGCTGACTAAAAGAATATCTGCAGTTGTAAGTCAGCGCTATCATGGCCGACTGCATCGTCGCGCCCATCCCATCTGTTCCTGCCTTCCTGCCGGACATGCATACAATCAACACATGCATCAGGAAGCGCCACTGATCCAGCAGAAACCCTTTCCTCCTCTGCGAGTCCCCTAGCGGACCCGAATAACCCATCCTCAAATACGCTCCATCACGGAAAGGAGCTACGAACTCCGTTGGGTCATCTCTTGTTTCTTCACCGAACTGCAGAGCCAACCGTATGTCTTCCGAGGAAAACTGTATGTTATGACCATTTACGGTTGCTCGCATCACCGGAGGTTCAGGCCTGCAATCATAGTACACTGTCTGCCAAAAGTCTTCAATGTTAGGCAGAGAAATGGGCAGTGTATTTGTGAGTGCGTGAAAGACTCTTGATCGCAGGAGAAACGTGATAATCTCCCTGTAGTCTTCTACGCCTCGTGCGTCTGGATCTAAAGTGATGTACTGGTTATGGGCTGGAAAGAATTGTCTTTGATCATCACCGTCGTCACCACCAGCACCTCCAACAGCAGCCATATCTGCACAAAACAAAACAAGTTAGAGAACAGTTAAGCAACTAACAAGTTCGCATTGTACCACGTGCGAAGTTGTGATTAAACCTGTACAGGCGAACTTATAGGTGAGGCGAAGTTAGGAACAACTTCGCTTCAACTGTAATTTCGTCTAAAAACTGTTAAGTAAAATGGTATAGGCGAAGTTGATGATAACTTCGCCGTATCACAGCATCGCCACAGGCGAACTTGAGTTCAAGGCGAAGTTACGGATAACTTCGCCACAGGCGAAATTAAGCTTCATGGCGAAGTTACGGATAACTTCGCCAAAGGCGAAATTAATCTCCTGGCGAAGTTGTGGATAACTTCGCCTAAACCTTAACTTCGCCTGAATCTGAAACGGCGACTGTTCAGATTCAAAGGTTTAGATCCGATGTTTTCGGACCGATTTGACGATCCAGGAGTGAAGAACAACATATAGTAATGGTGTTAAGACGTTAAGCTCGTCCATGAACACGTAACACAAAGGTGAAAAACTTGGTTTTGAAGGTTCGACGACCCGAGGTCTCGAACCGGGTAAAACTATAACGAACGAGTATGTTTGGGAATGATATTGACAACACATACCGTGAATAAACACTAGAAACTGAAACAAAGATCGAAATCGGAGAGTAAACAAGATCTCGGATAATATGGTTTTGATAGTATGTTCGCCGGAAAATTTCAATATATGTTACTGTTCCTGTTTCAAAGTCCTTATATAGGACTTAGTTGGTTCAGGCGAAGTTACGTTTAACTTCGCCTAGGCGAAGTTAAGCACAACTTCGCCGAATTCAACAACTTCGCCCGTAATTTCAAAATCAGCCCCTTACGTTTGAATAATCTAGCACTTAACATTAGAAGTTTCCAAAAAGAGTTAAACAAAAATGATCATGTCCAAGTAACCAGTTTTACAATAACACAACTACAAAAATAGAAAAAACTTATAAAAATTTTAACGAAATAAGGGATCAAATTTCAGTCTAGTCAGGGACCACTATGTTTTAGAAAAGATCCCAACAGGAATCATACTAACTATGTGACTGTCACTTGGATCCGTGTTTAGCTGTATTATGACATAGAGAAACAGGTTGCAAGCATATAAATAACTTAAATGGTTTTCATCGTTTCTATGATACGTATTAAGGTTCAGTTAAGCTCAAAATTTTAAGTGGGCAACAACTCAGAGATAATGATGTCTTCTATCTATTCTCAAAGCGTATTTGGCTATACCCAAGTCACCCCGAATTGACTTCGACCCATAGTGTCTGATTAACTTGTATATACTCGTTGTCTGCTTCCCGTTCTCTTCTTACTCCAGACTTGAGAAGTCTTGATTGTTACTATGTCTCAAAAGTACTAAAAATATACATGTATTTTTTTTTTTTTTTTTTTTTTTTTTTTAAACCAAACATTCTTATTGACTTCGGAGTACTAAACTACTGCAAGTCCCGAATCTGGATCACTGCAGTGTCTTGAAATGCTTTCTTCACGGGAATCAGAACACTCACGGGCTCGTGTATGACTGGGTAGTCGCTTTTCTGCCTATCATTCGGAAAGATATGTGTGAAGACATTCAAAACTCTTAAGGAGTTTCCACGTAAATTCGAGTAGTTTAAGTTAGTATCACATACACTTTTACGCACCATAAAAATTACCATGACATACAATGACTGTTCTAAAGCCTTTTAAGCCTAATAACTTCACTAGTTAAGCACACACAATCAGTATATATATCATTTTCCAAGGTTGGATCAATTTTCTGTTAAACACAGCAAAGAACTTCTTACGAAGTATTAGACTTGAAAAGTAATTTCATTTCCCTTTAAAATTTTGATTTCAATCGCCCCGATCACGTCAAAGTCGTCAGGTAAACGGCTATCCTGAAGATCCAATGGATCAACTGGACCGACCACATACAAGTATGTGTCCTTCTTACTAAGAATGACCGACTAATTTTCAGCAACTGAAAGAACACATGTCATAACTGCCCCGGTCACTTTCAGTCTTCCGGTTAATGGCTATCCTCATTCTCTAAGTCGAAACGAGGACCAAAACATATCCGAGGATATGTCCATCAAACTGAGGTAACCGACTAATTTTAAGCAATAATGACAAATTTTTTTTTTTTTTTTTTTTTTTTTTAAACAAACACAAAGGCATGGTTACTCGGGATTGATCATCCCGTTCAGCTCAATTAGGTTTTAAAATGTGGATTTATCAAACGCTTTTGTAAACAAGTCAGCAAAATTTTCAAGTGTATCAACTTTTTCGATCTTGATCAGTTTCTTCTCAGCACAATCCCGTATGAAGTGATGACGAATGTCAATATGCTTAGTTTTACTGTGCTTCACGGGATTGTTAATTACTGAGATGGCGGCAGTGTTATCAATTAAAATGGGAGTGAGTAAGAAATTCAGACCATAGTCGCGTAATTGTTGCTGAATCCACAAAACCTGAGAGCAGCAGTTGGATGCTGCCATGTATTCAGCTTCGCATGTTGAAATTGCAACTGATGTCTGTTTCTTGCACTGCCAGGAAACTAATCTTCCTCCAAGAAACTGACAGCCTCCTGTGGTTGACTTCCGACTCTGATTGCATCCCCCATAATCAGAATCTGTATATGCCACCAGTTCAACGTCTCCTCCCTTCGGGTACCACAACCCCAGCTTCGGCTTGCCCTTGAGATACCGTAGTATCCTCTTTGCACCTTTCAAATGAGATTCTTTCGGATTTGCCTGAAAACGTGCACAAAGACAAACAGCAAACATTATATCAGGCCTAGAAGCAGTTAAATACATTAATGAACCTATTATTGCCCGATACAGAGTTGGGTCCACATCTGCGTCACCATCTGATTCAGCACCCAATTTGTGATTGACGCAGATGGGAGTATCATATGGAGAACTGTCCTCCATCTTGAATCTTTTCAGCACATCATGAACGTACTTCGTTTGATGAATGAACATCCCATCCTTCTTCTGATCAACCTGCAATCCTAGAAAGAAAGTTAGTTCACCCATAGCACTCATCTCGAATCGTTTCTTCATGACAGCTTCAAAATCCTGACACATGGATACTCTTGATGCAGCAAAAATGATATCATCCACGTAGACTTGAACCAGTAGGAAGTCACATCCTTCTCTCTTCACAAACAACGTACTGTCAATCAATCCCCTTTCAAAACCATTTTCCAGCAAGTAGTCCGATAACGTTGAATACCAGGCACGAGGTGCCTGATGTAACCCATATAACGCCTTGCTCAACCTGTATACGTGATCAGGAAAGTCTGGGTCAGGAAAACCCGTAGGTTGCTCAACATACACAACCTCATCAACTTTCCCATTTAGAAACGCGCTCTTCACATCCAACTGAAATACCTTCATCTTTTTAAATGCAGCAAACGCCAAAAACAATCGAATCGCTTCTAACCGGGCGACAGGAGCAAACACCTCATTGTAATCAATACCCTCTTGCTGATTAAAACCTTTAACAACCAGCCTCGCCTTATTTCTTACGATAATTCCCTTATCATCTCTCTTACACTTGAACACCCATTTTGTGCCTATAGCATGCACATTTCTTGGTTTTTCAACCAAGGTCCAAACTTCCATTTTCTCGAACTGAGCCAACTCTTCTTGCATGGCCTCGACCCACGAGCTGTCCTTTAAAGCCATTTGATAATTCTTTGGTTCAATTTGGCTTATAAAGCAGGAGTACAAACATTCATTCATTATACCCGTTTCTTTTATGCTTGTATAAACACAGGTGTGCTCATTCAAGCTACTTCTGGTTTGTACACTGGAGGACACATCACCTATAACGTTCTCCAATGGGTGATCTTTGTGAATTCTCGTGGTCGGAACAGTACCGACATGTAAATTGTCTTCCAAGTTTGAAGAGATCTCATCTATGGTTGTTTCTGGCTGAGAGTGAAAAGGATTAATAAATTCATCTTCAGTTGAGGCCGCAGGGGTATCGATAGGGTTTGATGTGGAAGGTTGAGATTTCTCAAACATCTGATGTTGCAATAGATTCTCTTCCTCATCAAGTATCATCTTCGTCACAGCTCTTTCATCTTCTTCAGAAATTTCCAAATCAGGTACGTTAAACGACTTAAAAAGTTTAACATAGTCGAAAAGCTCAGCAGGTCCATTGCTTGGTTTTGGCGGTTGGTAACTAGTAATGTCGGTGTTACAAACCACCTCCACCTTGCAAGTCGACGTATTGAAGACCCGTCTGTTGGGAGTCCCAACAACATAACCGACTAGGATTCCCTCATCGGCTACTTCACCAAATTTCGAATTAGTCTTCAAAATCGAACAAGGAGACCCAAATGGTTCAAGACCGCACAGGTTGGGCTTCCTTCCGTGCATAAGCTCGTAACAAGTTTTTCCAAGTCTCTTAACGGTTAACACCCTATTCAGAACATAGCAGGCTGTAGCAACTGCTTCAGCCCAGAACATCACAGGAAGCTTCTAGTCTGCCAGCATAGTTCTGGCTCCTTCAATTAACGTTCGGTTCTTCCTTTCAGCCACTTCCATTCTGTTGCGGAGTATACGGAGCGCTGTATTGATGTTCAATTCCCTTCTGAAGACAGAAGATTTCCATTTCAAAGTTCTTGAACTCTGTCCCATTGTCACTTCTGATGAATTTAACTGATTTACTCATGACGTTCTCAACTTTTGTAATTAGATTCTTCACCATTTGAGCCGTCTCATCTTTCGTTTTCAGAAAATATACCCACGAATATCGCGAGTAATCATCAGTGATCACCAAGCAGTAAGAGGTACCTCCTAGACTTTGTACATTCACGGGACCGAAGAGATCCATATGAAGTAGTTCTAGAGTACCGGCAATTGAGTTAATCTTCTTGGTGAGATGGGTTTTCTTGTGTTGCTTTCCCTTCTTGCATGCTATACATTTGTCTTCAAAGTTAAAACTTTTTAAGGGAACGCCCGTCACAAGCCCATTCTTGACAATGAAGTTCATCTTCCGAAGATGAATATGTCCCATTCTCCTGTGCCATAATTCTGATTCTGAATCGCTTGCTTTTGTCATTAAACAGGATTCTCCAGTGGCCATTTCAGTAGACCTCATATCCATCACATATGTATTCGTTTCACGTGGAGCTTTCATTACTATCCATTCGTCTGGTATTTGAAAACCAGGCTTCAAAACGATCGCCTCATTCTTTGTGAAATGGACAGTGTAATCTTTATCACAAATCTGCGACACACTCAGCAGATTGTGCTTTAATTCTTCCACAAAATTTACATTCTCAAGTGTCATTCTCCCATTCGACACAGTTCCTCTACCAGTAATCCTACCACCGCTCTCACCAGCAAAACTAACTCTTGCTCCCTGAACAGGTTTTAAATCTTGCAACAAGTGTTTGTTGCCCGTCATGTGCCGGGAACAGCCACTATCTACATTCCAAAGATTGTTGGCAGCCCTGTTCAACTGTTCCTGCACAATAAAACAAAGAGTTAGAATCTTGGGACCCAAGACCAATTGGTCTTGGATCGATACGTCCCGTACCCTGGCTTTCTCAAGTTAGCATCAGGATAATTTCTGTAAGTCCTGTTAGGGAATCTCCTTGCAGATTGAGGGTAAAGCCTCCCAAACCTTTGAGAATTGAAAGTGTTATATCTTGTGGTTTGGTTGTAAAACTGAGGTCTGTTTTTATGAAAACTTGAATTCGTCACATTTTGGCATTTTGTAAAGTTTTCATTTTTAGCAGTATCAAAATGACGCTTATACTCAGTTTTGTTTGAC
The DNA here is from genome assembly GCF_021521415.1 of Bidens hawaiensis. Lineage (NCBI taxonomy): Eukaryota > Viridiplantae > Streptophyta > Magnoliopsida > Asterales > Asteraceae > Bidens > Bidens hawaiensis. The sequence goes on along the minus strand of NW_027498761.1, from coordinate 81,649 downwards.
TTCACACCTCTGAATCTCGGCTCCAGAGGGCAATCTGCAACTAAATGCCCTAATTTGTTACATCTAAAGCAACACCGACTCTCCATTTTCTTGTCAAATGTTGGTTTGGATGTAGAGGCAGTGTTACCAGCCGTTCGTCTCACATAAGGTGGGACGTACGGATTGAGTGGAGAATTCTTTTTAGAAACTTTATTTTTATCTCCATCGGTGGGTAACCCTACCTTCTCTTTTGTCTGATCAGATTCGGACAACTTATCCGAATCCGATGAGACTGGACTCGAAACAGAAATATTCACATTAGAAACTTTCGAACTTGTTTCTCCACAGCTAACACTTGGTTTTACACTTGTAATCTTGATTGGAGTTGTCTGAGGAACTTCGAAATCAACAGATTTCTGAACACTCGGATTATAAGTATAGTTGTGGTTAAAGGGTGGTGGAACTTCATTATATCCGATTCCTCCCCTCTTTGCAGAGGTACCTGGATCACTCACGAGGTGATCAAGGATGGCCGAGGAATTCCGGAACTGCTCAAGTTTGCGGTTCAGTTCCACCACCTTCACCTGGTGGTCAGCAATCTGTTTATCTCGATCAGCAATCAATTTTGTTTTTTCCTCTAAAACTTCATAACTAAGATCAATTATTTCAATTTTCTCAGCAAGTTTAATTTTTAAGCTTTGAACGTCTTTTTCACAAGCTTTTATTTTAATTTTATAACTCGTTTCTCTTGCTTTCGTAAAATGGTGATCTTCTTTAATAGTTTTAAAGTCAGCATCTAACCGGACATACTGATCAGTTATCGTTTTAAGTTGCTCAGACAAATTCTCACAACTAGTACAAATATTCTTAGTACTTACCTCGGAGCGATTATCCTTGTCATCTGCCATGAAAGCTGTTTCTTCTTCAGTAGCTTTCTCAATTCCATCAACCTTCTCACATTCTTTAACTTCAGCCTCAGCCATGTTCGCTTGCTCACCAGAACCACTTGAATGCGAGTTCCAGTTGTACTCACCTGCTTCTCTGGTCAACATGGCGTTAATCTCTCTGTTAACTCCGGAGTGTTGTGTAGGCCGACCTTGTCCTCGTTCAACCCTCTCATTTCTGCATTCCTTGGCAAAGTGCCCGTACTGTTGACAATTATAGCACCTTACCTTGGATTTGTCGAACCCGGGCCTACCACCGACAAACTTTCTCCCAGTTTTGTTCATAAACCGTTTTACACGCCTCACAATCATTGCCATTTGCCATTGCAAATCCATCTCCTCCAGATCATCAGCATCGATCTGGTCGTAATCCTCATCAAGAGCAGCAGGGTCCACAATCTTCCCCTGGATGTAGTTTTCATAGGAAGCAATAAATGATGCATAGACTGCAAACTGCTCTTCAGCAGATTTTACACTCATAGGCATCTTGGAATAATTATTGCTTGAGACATTTGTAGAAAAACCACTTGAGGATGCTTGAGGCTTTGAAGTACTTGATCCTCCAGCAACGAAACAGACATCACCATTTGAGTTTACAGAAACGTTTCCTTCATGAGAAGAGTCAGAACCTGACTCCCCTTTTGAGTAATAAGCAGCAGATTCAGGCCTCGAACTTGAGCCTGAGTTAACCTTTGCACCATACATACCAGGGTCTTGTATCTGATCTGTTGGTGTTTCTTTTCGAACCATATTAAGCTCATAAGTTCTGAGCTTGTTTACTGCCGTTTCAAGATCACAATTTGGAAAGTCTCTGTCTTCCCTCATAAGAACGGTGTACATTTCCCACTTCGGTGGGAGAGCATCGAGAAGCTTTTCAACGATCTCTTCTTCTCGGTAAGCAATTGAATAATTGCTAAGCTCTGTCATTAGATGATAGTATCTGGTGATAATATCATCCAGTGATTCATTCTTCAAAAATTTGAAGACGGAGAACTGTGTTTTTAAGAGTTTGATCTTTGATGCACGGATACCCACATTCCCCTCGAATCTATTTTCAAGAGCATCCCAAAGCTCTCTCGCAGAAGTGTACTTTCGGAACGTATGGAGAACCTCTTGAGGAAGTGCCATTGTTATCGCAGCATGGGCCTTGCTTTCGGCCTCGTACATTTTCTTCTCTTCGTCCTCCATTTTGCTGTACTTCTTAACCACATCGCGACCTTCGTATTGAGCAGTTGGAGGGATATATCCATCCTGGATGCACACACACATTTTGGCATCCTGGTATTTGATGTATTGGATGAATCTGTCCTTCCATGCCACGAAGTCAGTTCCTTTCATCAGCCTCGGGGCCTTAGTGGCAGACCCCGCTTCTACTTCCATCTTGACCAAATCGGAGATGTTAATTGACGACATCCTTGCGAAAACCTGAAAAACCTGAAAATACAAAAAAAAATATTAAAACAGCTCAGTAGGCGAAGTTAAGAATAACTTCGCTTGAAAGTTAACTTCGCTGAAAAGAGAACTTCGCTGAGTTCTTAAATTCGCTAGACTTGGCGAAGTTAAAAATAACTTCGCTTAGAATGAGCGAACTTAGGAGGTAAGCGAACTTGGGTGGAAAGCGAAGTTGCGGATAACTTCGCTAAGGCGAACTTATGAGGTAAGCGAAGTTGTGGTTAACTTCGCTAAACCTTATATCTTTGCCGAAACCCTAATTCCAGTGACGGCAACTTCGCCTGAAGAATGGTAACTTCGCCCGAAGAACGGTAACTTCGCCCGATGAACAAGGAAACTGTTCAGATCTGTTTTCGTCAATCCAGCAGTTTCCGATCAATGCAATGGCTTGAAAATGACTGTCAAGCACGAGCAAAACTCAATCCCAACAAAAACACGTCCCGCGAATAGGTCAAACGAGACGTTTTCTACACCCGCGTGAAATCCCGAACCTCACAATCGAGCCGATGGCTCTGATACCAATTGTAGGTTCCTGGACGGATCGTACACTGGATGTCGCTAACAACGCAGGTGCGGAATCCCTGCGTAGGTAGATACGAGTGTAGAGTATGTAGAGATCGAACACGCAAGCAATAAACCAACCACGTTATATTGATAACAAACACGTGACCCGAGGTCACTGTTACAGACTATGACACGAAACACGTTCACTGAACAACTGAAACAAAAACCTAAACGACCAGCCCAAAAACTGTTCTGCTGAACAGTATATATAAACGACAACTTCGCCACAGGCGAAGTTGTCAATAACTTCGCTGATTCAACAAGTTCGCCATAGCGAACTTGTTGACAACTTCGCGTATTACACAAATAAACATAATTGCATTACAGACTCGATTACAAATGCTAGACTATGAACTACTGACACACATGTACCAACAGAGCAAAAGCAAAAATATAACGCATAGGGGAAAACCACAAGATTCTCATTTTACCTGACTACCTGAGAAGTCTATCAAGATCTGATTGACTAATCCACTAAATTCTCGCATCATGACGCGTGGCAGGATGAGATGTACGTCGAATACATGTACACAGTACACATCAAGATCAAGTAAGCGGGAATGCAGAAAATGTTCCCGGTCTCCCCCACATTTCAAACGTGTCCGCTTTTGTCTTCGTTCTACGATAATAAGTGAGACATCCAAGCACCCCACAAATGTTCATAACTAGGGCTTTTATTGTATAGCAACTCATACGGTGTTTTTCCATCAATGACATCGGATGAAGCCGATTTATGATGTGAGTTGTCGTTAAGACGCATTCTCCCCAAAATCGAGTAGGGAGATTGGCCTCGTATTCCTCGAAGGGAAAAAACGAAGCTTCTTGGATGATTAAACAATTCAAGAGATGATAAAAAAGAAACCAAGTGTCTAATCAAAACCCTAAGGGAGTGATAGTTCCCGTTAGACGAACTAAATCAGTTCCGTGAAGAAGAATGCATGGCAAGACTTGTAGCTGCAACGCACCCTATTTGCCACAACAAAACGGTGTGGTCGAGAGGCGAAACCAAACTCTTGCCAAGATGATCATAAGCATCTTAAAGGCAATGAGGGTTCTTACAAGAACTCTGGTAGGAAAAACTTCATACAATAGATTCAAGAAAACAAAACTAAATCATGAGCATCTCCGCTTGTATGGGTGTGTTGCATATGCAAAAATCAACACAACCATTTGAAAAGGTTGGACAATCGATTTAGAGGCCTCATCCACCTCATGACTAAATCGGGTACCAAGGCGTACAAGTTATACGACACACGAAACTATCTTAAATCAAGACGTTAATTTTAAGAAATCAAAAGGGTGGAATGGGCCGAAACATGAAATGCATGTTTGGTTCGCAGGCCTTTTGTTTGGCCCGGTTTATTTGTTGAAGTCCAAAGGGCAGACGGGTGTAGGGTGGCCAGACTGAAGCCCGGCCCGCACTATAACAAAAAGGGCTTTTTAGGACCTTTTCTATGGGACGCTTGTTAAATAGTGTCCTTAAATCTATATAATAGGACAAATGAACATTTGAGGTCCTTTTACAATATACGCTACAGAACCGGTGTCTTAAAAAGTTATTTAATAGGATGGATGATTCTTTGGAGTCGTATTATCATATAACTTAATAAGACACTTAAAATCTAAATCTTAATAAAGTAACCTATAAGACATGTAGTTGTTGGTGTCCCATTATGTAATAGTGTAATAGGACACTTGATCACCGGAGGTCTTATTATAACATAAGTTAATAGGACATTTTGTAGTTAAGTCATAAATGTTCGGTGTTATAGGACCACTTTCTAGTCGATGTCATATAAGAACATAACTTAATAGGACATTTTACATTATGGTCTTATAACTTTAACCTTTATAAGACGCTTAATCATTGTGGTGTTATTATAATACACTGTAATAGGACATTTGATACTTGAGTCATAAAACATTTGTTTTATAGGACGCTTATTCGCTAGAGTTTTATTATAACATAACTTAATAGGACACTTGACACTTGAGTCTTATAACTTTAACATTTATCGGATGCTTAATAATTGTGGTGTTACTATAATACACACTAATAGGACACTTGATATTGTAGTCATAAAACATATGTTTTATAGGACGCTTATTCGCTAGAGTTTTTAACATAACTTAATATGACACTTGACACTTGGGTCTTATAATTTTAACCTTTACATGACTTTTAACCATTGTGGTGTTATTGTAATACACTGTTAAAGTCAAACTGTTAAGTTTTTCATAGTCAAACTGTCAATTTGATAGTTTGGTTAAAGTCAAATTGTCAATCTGAAACTGCACAGTTGATACATATTTTAGTGTAACATCCCTAAATTCTCGTAAACCGAAGGACGCGAGTGTGCAATTGTAAATTAATTTCTCGGGTTTCGCGGGAGGACTCGGGGACCCATGGAATGTCTAAGAAGTGTTATATTCTAGTTTGGGAGCGAAAAGGATCGGATTCCAAAGTGTAGGGGCTGAATTGCAACTTCTTGATGGGAATAGAGAAGCATCCCCATCCCCTTCGTTTTTGGCTTCAAAAAATTAGTTTCAAACCCCTAAAGTTCGAATAAGGTGCGCACTAATCTCCCATAATATCTTTTCATGCATATGTGGCCTCCTTGATGATCTATTGCCTCGGTTTTTCAACCTAGGGCCAGAACCGGATATCTTTCAGTTGACCCATTTCCTGAGTTCAAAATTTAGGTCTTTTGGTTCTAAAAGTTTCTCAGGTATGTCTAGTATATCATACTAAAATTTCATGGAATTTGGAGCTGTTTTGGTAGGTCAATTGTAAGAAAACGAAAATTAGTGTTTTGTCGGGTTTAAAATCTTGATTCTTGCAATTGGGGCGTTATTTGAAGGAATTGCTAACCCAATCGAGTTTGTGGTGTCTTATTTTAGTGTAAGGCAGTAAGAAAATTATTTTTTGGTTATAGGGGCTGATTTGGTTGGTGATTCCTTAATCGGTGCGTAAGGGGGCGTAAAATCGGTTAATTGATAATTAAGGTGGAAAATGATGAGATTTCAAACCCCATTAACTTGGGTGGTTAAAATTGATGACTAGGCTATAATAATACCATTTTTTTTTTCAAAATGGGTATGGTTTGGATAGTGGTTGGTTAAACGATTCGTTAACGCGCAAATTCGACACAATTAACGCAAGACGGGCATAGTTTATAAACCGTTAGCCCCATTTCAGTTATGAGAAGATAATATTATGAAATTAAAGGTTTAGAGGCTGTGGTGGATGAATTTGGTAGTGTATGGAGTTCCCAGTCGGTTTAATCGAGTCGGAACGGCTCGTAGAGTTAACTAGTCATTAGCGGTCTAGTTAGTGATGTTGTGTAAATTTTCGGCTGCAAGAATACTCTGTAATGAAATTTTGAATTTTATGAAACCAGTTTAACCTTTATATTTTTAACTGTTTGGAATTATTACCAACTGTAGGACTCTCGGATTTCGGGGTCTTACATTTAGTCGAATAGAACGTGTAATATTCTTTTGAAAGCCACACATTCTATTTTTTCTTTAGCAATAACAGTAAAATAGCCACTTTCCTTTTTCAAACTTGGCCCAAAGTTACAGAATTCTATATGTTTTGTATACTTTGCTTGATTTGCATTTCTGATGTATTTTGAATGTTTTAATTCATTAATGTTTCTCCCAATAAGAGTTTGTATTCCTTTATTTAAGCATGGGTGGTTACATACATGTCATTCATATTAAAACTTAACTATAATATTCACCAAAAATAGGTTGACTTGGTGGAGAAAAATGATAAAAGCAAGCATATGAATCACAATATGATATTTCTTACTTCCATTCTTGTAGTGCTGTAAGTTTTCTCGGTTGAAGTTTACACTATCATTACCATCTTCTAATATCATTGCATTTTGAAGTTTATTAGAATGCATACCGCTCTTTATATAATGGTTAGTTATAAACTGTAAGTCTCTGGTAGAAAAGAATACAAAATTTGGACCAAACATTTGACAAACAAAAGTGTTTTTCCAGTCGTTTGGCTAAAACATTTTAATCGAGCCATTTGGCTAAAAAGTTTTTATTGACCCTCTTGGCTAATAAGTTAAATTTGGGCCGCTTGAATTAAAAGTTTAACACAATCTAAAATTGAAACAGGGGATAATTAAGATGGACCAATAGAAAAAAACGGGAGATCAGTTTTATGGTCAGGTTCAGTTATAAAAGCTGGTTTAATTTTATGGTGTTCACTTTTAATATCAAAGCGTTATTTTTTTGTTGTCTTATACTTGTAGGTATAATTGAGGCGGATTTAAATTATTAGTTGCTACAATCTGCTATATTTACAGCTACTAACCTATCCCTTGTCCAAAATCAACACCAGGTACTTGTAGCATTGTTTTTGTGTAGTGTTGCAACCATGAGGTCGATTCAACCTAATGCAAAATTTGAAGACTACAAATTATCAACCCTAGACACGAACAGATGGAAATATTGAAATTTATATTGCACCCAAACTGAAATTGATATATGTAGGTAGTCCGTGAGGATTGAGGACGTGTGATGACTCGGGATTTTATGTTGCTAATTGTTTCTTTTGTTGCTTTTAATTTTTTTGTTGAATGTTACAAGAGTTTATGTTGGATAATGTTATAACTTATTTATGTTTAGTGATTTCGTTATGAACAAGCTTATTTAATATAATGAATTTTTATTTCTTTCAATATTTATATTTCCATAACCGTACATATCGTAAAATTGTGTGTGGACGTTTAAAAAAGGGTTGTATAATATGATCTGTCAGGACTTCGAATTTTTGTCCTATTAAACGTTAGAACTTTGTAAAAGTGTCATAATATGTTTTTAGGACGTTTAAGTTGTTCATAGACATATTATGCGACCATAAAATTTAGTTTCATAATCTTGTTTGGGATATTAGGACCCTTTTCTTGGTACTATAATGTTACATCATAAGGGTCCTATAAATTAATTTTTATGGATGCCTGTATGTGTATCAAAAGATTAAAGGTTGGTTAGCACATGTTAAAACATTAAAAAAGTGTCCTAATATGTTTTTATTGGGACGCTTTTAGGTTGTTAATGGATATATTATGCAACCATAAAATTGGTTTCATAATCTTATTTGGGATATCAGGACGCCTTTTAAGTTATGATAGTACTTATTACGACCCCTTTATATGAAACACTTTTCTCGTTGGTCCTATTAAATGAAAGGTCCTATAAAATATCATTTTAGGACGCTTTTGTGCGTACTAAAAAGCCCTTTTTTTTGTTGTAGTGCTAGTTTGGATTTCTTGTTGGATAAGACGCAAACCCTAGTTCAATCTATATTTAAACAACTCTATGTACTTGTAATTTACCACACATGAACGTAGGTCAGTTTAGACCGAACCACGTTAAATCCTCGTGTTCGTTATTGCTTTCGTGTTTGTGTTCGGTTCGTGTGTGTGTTTAATCCTAACAAGTGGTATCAAGAGCTTAGGTTCGGATCACACGAAGAACACGACCAGTTGAGCATCGCATCACCACCGTTTGACCGCCACTAGAACAATCGCTGATCAGCACGTCAACGTTCAGTCTCAGCCGTGTATTGTTTCGGGCAGATTTTAGTCGACAAAACTGAAGAGGAAGACCAGCCTCTAGATCTCATCGCCGTTCATATAAGGTTGTCGTGATTAGTTAGCTGGCAGTAGGGTTTGCAAGAAACACGTCTTTTTTTTAACATATAAGGTTGTAGACTAGAAGTATAGTCTTGGTCTTTTATCAGATTCTTTTTTACCTTGGGGTTTTAATTTTGAATTTGGGTTCTAGACTTCTCGTTGCCCATATTACGAAGATCAAGTTGTTTTGGGTGGCTGAAAACTCTTGTGGGGCTTCATAAGTTTCTATTTAGCAAAGGTTGAGTTAAGAACGAGCCAATCAAGATCCTATTTTTGAAGAACAGTTGTCATATCAGAAGAAACAATTTAAAGAAACCGAAAACCAGTGCCAACCGCATTTGTTAGGTTTTATTGTTTCCGTTTAAAGTTTTTGTTTATGATTTTCAGTTCGTTATTCCATTGCGTTTAAATAGGTTGATTGTTTAATAGAGCTTAGTAGAACATCCGTTAAGTTCAGGCCCGTGTCATTGTTGTGTCTGTCTCTATTTTTATCCAGGTTTTCGTTTAGTCATTGTTATGGCAGAAGACGAAAGGTTTCGATACAGAAGTTTGATGAACAGAAATTTGGTTGGTGGAAGATGCAAATTGAAGCGCTACTTTGTCAGAAAGACTTGGATGTAGTGTTTGAGGATGAAAAACCAGAAAAGTTGTCAGAAGCAGATTGGAAGAAGTTAGACAAGAAATCTAGGGCTTGTATTACTTTGTCGTTGTCGGAAGATGTGGCGTTTAACGTCATGAAAGAAACCACATCCCGTGGTATGATGGAGGCACTATCCAACATGTATGAGAAGCCTTTGGAGCGAATAAGGTCTGTCTTATCATAGTGCTAGTGAGCTAGTGACAACTCGAATGAAAGAGGGTGGGTTAGTGACAACGCATATTAATAATCTTTACTCGAATCTCTCTCGCTTAGTGTCAGTAAACATTAAATTTGATGATGAAGTTCAAGGTCTTTTGTTGTATCCTCTTTGCCCGACAATTGGTCGCAAACAGTGACTGCGGTTTGTAGTTCGTCCACAAAAATTACTTTTGATGGGATTCGAGATTTGATTATTGGTGAAGATTCAAGACGCAGAAGTTCAGGTGAATCATTGAGTAATATATTAGTCACATAAGGTAGAGGTAGGGGAAAACAACGAGGCAGTGGGAATAGGAAGAGGAGTCAGTCTAAGACTCGTAAAGGTATTGAATGCTGAGGTTGTAAAGAGAATGGACACTTTAGGAATCAATGTCTAAATGATAAGAATGAAAAGAAAGAAGTCAACATTGCAGAAGAATTCCCAGATGATGAGTTTTTAGTTCTTAGTGTTGAGAGTAATGTTGATGCTTGGGTGATGGATTCTGATACATCGTTTCATGTCACTCACTGTAGTGAAACAATTAAGAAACTAAAGTTTGGAGATTTTGGAAAGGTTCGACTTGTGAACGATGATATTCTAGAGGTTACGGGTATGGGAGATGTTGATTTAATAACTTCAGTTGGTACTTCTTGGACTTTGAAAGATGTTATGGTTATTCCAAGTTTGAAGAAACATTTGATTTCAGTTGGGTAGTTGGATGACCAGGGACACGATGTTAAGTTAGAGAATGGGCAGTGGAAAGTAGTCAAAAGGGAATCTCGTGGTTGCTCGTGGCAAGAAAATGGGTTCGTTGTATATGGTCAATATGTCACTGAAAGGAGTGGATCCGGTTTTGGTGAAAGATAAAGTCCGGTTCATAGGATCTCGTGGGTAGAAGAAGGTTCATTTTGCAAGTAACAAACCCAGAGCCAAAGTGAAGATCCAGGATGAACAATCTAGGAAGGTTAAATCAGTTGGTGGACATCATGATGGTGGGAGCATAGGTCGTGTTTCGGTTATAGTTACAGGTTGACCGCGGATTAAGAAAACCAGTATTCCAGCTGTAAAAGTCTCTTAATTGGATTACTTGCTGAATATGGAGAGAGTTTATTCTCAGGGTATCTCGGATCGATAGTTTGTTTCAGTGGGAGCCGGTAGAGACAGGAACAGGTCAGGGCAGTTTTAGCCGTGACTGACGTGTTGGAGCTCCGAGGAGCTTCAACGGGCCTTCAGGTTAATTAATGAGAAGGCAGTGCAACTAGAAGATGCTTATATTACAGGAGTACGATCAGGAGTGCAGACGAGAGTACTCAAGGCCTCCGAGTGGGTGATTGTTGGGTTTGTAGGCCTTTTGTTTGGCCTGGTTTATTAGTTGAAGTCCAAAGGGCAGATGGGTGTAGGGGGCAAGGTCACAGAGGTAGTCGAGTTCGAGGGAGCCGAAGAACACATCTATGGATCAAGAAAAGTTCTGGGGAGATTAAGGCCAAGATGGTTGTGAAAACCGAGAAGGTCAAGTTCATGGTTGTGAAACATGCTCGGAGTTGAAGAGCCACCTATTTCGAGTCGGAAATTAAGGGGTGATTATTGGAAGTAATTTCCTACTTAATAGGCCTGTCACGTGTAGGTGACCGGTTGGACCTATTGGGCTCGTGGGATTCATTGATGATGTAATGAGTTTATGGTGCAATTTTGGTTTTATAATATTTGGTAATGTCTTGACTAGCAAGTTAGGTTAGTCTATATAAACCGAGTTATAGTTAGACAATAGAGATTATGAGTTTGGTGTAACCGAGTTAGAATTTATCAAGAGTCAAACCGAGTTAGGGTTTGAGAGATTTGTAATCAGTTTTTAAAGTTATATTTTCTGATTAATATAAACAAGAATTATTCGTTTATTTTGTGTGCTGACTATCGATCCGGGACTTGACTATTTAAGTAAAGTTTAAGGGTAATATCTATTAAGGTCAAATCTCGATATAACATAACTTTCATTTCTCAAAATAAATAAAAAAAATATCTGGGCAGGTATAACCATACAAGAGTCGGCCACCTGTATCCATAAAAACCCTAATTTGTTCGTACCATTTGTACACTTGCCTCGGCTTATCGGAATTCAGAAACCTCATCTTGTTCACCGTAATGTGAGTTTATCTTTCATTTCCCAAATTACTTCATGAGTTTATAGATTCTGATATCTTTTGCTCTATATTGATAAGCAACACTTCACAAATTTATACATGTTTTTCATTGATTTAAAATTGTTGTGATTTTTAAACATGTTTTTGAATATGTGTTTCTTGCAAATTGTTAGTCTGATTGAATTGACAGACTTTTGTTTCAATTTCGAACTTCTAGGATCGGATCTGTTAGTTTATATACTCACTTAATGTTATGTATCCATTGCTTGGCTATAGTTCTATGATCTTGTCTTGCTGTTTAAAATATTGTGATATATTTATACGGATTCTGATACGTACCTTTTTTCCTACACACTTCATGAATTTATAAACGCTTTTCATTGATTTGCAAGTTCTGATATCTTTTGCCAATCACATGTTGCCTGAATATTGTTAGACTGACTGGATTGAGGTTGATTAAAAAATTTGTGATTAATACATATCAAGATATATTTTTGCCTTATATTGATTATTGACCCTTGATTCGGTCCATTACTCTGCTATAAACCACTTGCTCTTTTGTTGCTGCAAATTGTACGTTAGGGTGATTGAATTGAGGTTCATGAAAAGTGTTTATTTGGATAGATTGTGATATTTAATGTTATAAAATCGAATTGAGGTTTATTTCTATGCCAAACGCATGTACTCGTCTTGCTTTTGAACTTGAGGTTGCTGAACTAAGGTGTTTGATTATAAATCTGATAAGAAAGTGTTATTATAATATAATCGATTGGTTTTACATGTTTGTATTGCTTTGTGAATGTTAAAGTAACGATGACATCAAAATCAAATGGACAAAAAAGCAAGACGTTGAAGGCCGTGGTTCGGAAACCCAAACAACCACGGCAAGATAAAAAAGCAGCAAGAAACTGGTTGGAGCTTCCATCTGACATAATGGTGAACATACTCCAAAGGGTTGGTGTGGATGACATACTTCATAACGCCCAAAAAGTATGCACAGCCTGGCGTGAAATCTACAAAGACCCTGCTATGTGGAGGGTCGTTTGTATGGACAAATTTTCCGCTAAATTCAGAGGTGTGCGCAAATGTTCGCAGATGTGTAAGCATGTTGTCGATATAAGCCAAGGCCAATTGGTCGACTTAACCCTCATTGGTTTTTGCCATGACGAGCTTCTTCAATATATTGCTGATAGGTATGCAATCACATGGATTTGTTAACATCTTGCAATATAAAACTTTTCATTTACAGTTTTTCTATAAGCAAAATGTAACGAAAGCTCAAATGCTTATACTATTATGGTTGATAAATTATTTCGTTTATAAAAAGTATGTCTTGCAACTTTTTCCAAACTTGTTTTGCTAGTTAGAGAGTGTTTGGTATTTTTAATGTAACTAGAAGGTGTGTGTAATAGTTGACATTTGGACTAATTTTTTATTCATATGTATAATCTAGGGTTTGTTAGCAGTATCAGGTCTTAAGATTGATAATTACCATACGGGACTGGATCTGCTAATACTTTTTGTTAGAAAATATCTGATAAGTTTCTGTTTTCCCTTCTATTCACAGATCAAGTCAGCTTAGACGTTTAGAACTCGTATACTCTATTTCTAATATAGATGGCATCATGGCTGAAGCTTTCAAGAAGTTATCATCATTGGAAGAACTCAGCCTTGTAAGAACAATGGTTAAGAAAGTGAATATTGAAGATGTTGGACGTCATTACCCCCTGCTAAAGACACTGAAACTGAACGAAGAGGGATTTAGATTCAGGGAAACTATGGATGGTGCGGATTTTCAGAATGAGATTGCCTTAGCAATTGCGGAAAACCTACCTCAGTTGACTCACCTTGAACTCATTGGTAACTGCATACAGAACATTGGGTTGGAGGCGATTCTGGATGGCTGTTGTCACCTTGAATCGCTTGATTTGCGTGGGTGCAGGGGACTTGATCTAACATGGGACTTAGGGAAAAGATATTCACAACTGATTAAGTATCTGAGACTTCCTCATGAGTCTTTTAAACCCTATGATGATGTGGAAGTGAATAGGGCGCTGTATGCTTTGCTCATGGTGATGGAACCTTAGTAAGTTGTACGCGATTCTGCTGATGATTTCTCAAATTTTAGGAAACTTGGGTAACTTCTAAGGATGCTTGTTCTGGGAATTAATATGCATTTCTTATGACTGGTTTGATTGTGGTTGTTCAAAGAATAGGTTATTTAACAATGTGAAACTGTCGTTTAGTTTATGCATATTTTCTGCTCTTACTATTATTTATTATTTTTCTATACATGATCAACGGTAGTTTGTCGCTTCAATGAAAATTATATTTGTATGTTTAAACTGGATGCTCAATTGACCAGTTTGAGATTTGTATTGTTTGATTCACCGTATGCCTAAAAAAGAACTAGGTCTTTTTCTTCATGTCCATATTGCAACCTAGGTATTTTTTTTCTTCCTTTTGTGTGTTTTTAATTAGTGACTGTATATGCAACAAAAAAAATCAGTATATATATTGCGACTCGATCTTGACAGGAAATTTAGTGATGGAACTTATTTCACTCATTGTTTTGCTATTTCTTTTGTCATTGATTTTTTTTATTCACCAATAAGTAATAATGTGACAAATTTATTTTGGTTGCGGATTCGGTGTATTACGATTGTGTTTGTCGGTCTCCAGTTTGAGTCATGTCATCAGCTCATTAATGTAACATCCCGTTTTCTAGTTTCGGTTAATAAATGAATATACGAGTTATTATGAGTCGGGATAGTGTTGGGTAAACGGATATGAGTTATGGACTTGAGTTAGGAAAGAAAGAAGGAAAGACCATGGGCTTAAGCCCATGATCCATAAATATATAAACCATTAATCACCATTTAATCCTCATTGTCACATATTCCTTACACCACCAAAACACACACTTAAGCTTCTCTCTAGTTCTCTCATTTCTCTCTAGCCGAAACCAAGAAAGAATCTGAGCACCGACCCGAGGTAATGATAGTATGTTGATGTTTTAGCTTAAACCCGTTAGATATATTCACGAAATGACGATCCGACACCGTTAAACCGTTTAGTCACGAGATCCGGGTGGAATCGGGTATAAACCGAACCTATGATGAGCTTAGGGGTCACCCTAGCTCTGGATCGAACGGGACGAAAAACGGTGAAAAACGAATTAAAACTCATTTTTCCGGCGAATCCGTGGTTTTCAGGCGGCTTTCCGGCAATGACGGCGCCGCAAAAGTGTACGAGGATAATAAATATGTCGGGGAATGTTCCCTGACACTCTGACCTAACCCTAGTTCGCTATGGGAACTTAACGAATTGAAAGGTAATTCGTTAGCGGAGAGCACAACGAACTAGCTGTAGTTCGTCTCTAATTCGTTAGGGAAAAAGGGTAACGAATTACCCTTGATTCGTTGTGACCAGTACGTTAAGGGAGATAACGAATTAGATGGACTAATTTGTTATATGGACTGGTTTGCTATGGAACTGATTCTTTAAGGAGTCCAGTTCTCTATAAGGTCCAATTCGTCATAAGGACCAGTTCGTTATGAGGACTAATTCGTTACAAAGCCAGATTCATTATAATAGTTAATTCGTTATGAATTCCCATTCGCTAAGGACTTAATAACGAATCAGAACTTTGAAAGAACGACAGAACAGTCCCTGGACTTAGAAAAAGAATGAATTAATTACAATTGAGCCCTTGAACCTTTTAAGTTAGTAAATTAATAATGATTCAAGATTCTAATGGAAAATGTGTTAAGACAGTTAGTGGAAATAAAATTTTTCCAAGCTGACCTGGCAGCTCGACCCCAGCCAGGGGCTCTGCCCCTTGGACCCTGCTAGGGGCTGCCGCCCTAGACCCCGCTGCCAGGGGCGCAGCCCCCGGACCCCGTTCGTTGTGGGTTATATAAAGATTGAAATGCGATATGAGTAGTATAGCTAAATTGATACATGTAAATATTATACAGTAAGCCGTGCACAGCTCAAGAAAGGAATAACTATAAACGGTGAACGTAACCGACTTCAGGTGACTTTCTAGACCCATTCCTTGTTATGTTTTTGGGGCTGTGTGCATACTCGATGTGATTAGTTAATACACTTATCCTAAGTGATAAGTGTATGCCATATAGGTATTATGTGAAATGTATGAATGGTTTCTTGTCGATACATGAACGATCTTCGGAATTGCATGTATTGCCAGGAAATTGTTGATGTTATATGTATGTTGTAAGATGAAGAATGAATGATGTATGTATGAAACTTACGATTATGTATATAGAAAAGTATGTTAAAAAGGTATGGAAGAAAGGGTACCGGACCCTAATAATATCCGAGGATGAAGGGTACCAGACCCTAATAATATCCGAGGATGAAGGGTACCGGACCCTAATAATATCCGAGGATGGAGGGCACCGGACCCTAATAATATCCGAGGATGGAGGGTACCGGACCCTAATAATATCCGAGGTATGTAGGGCGAATGCTCTTTATAACGTAAGGTTAGATATGTATGTGTATGAAAGATTGATGGATAGGTTAAGTATGTAATGCGTACCTACGGGTACGTGTATGTGTATGTAAAGTAAGTTATGTGATTAACTAGAACTCACTCAGCGTAGCTGACTTTTTGTATGCACGCAGGCAAATAGGTTGAGGCAGCTAGCATGATTGAAGACACATGGCATGGAATCGAAGAGATTGGTATCTCGAAGAAATGTTGTGATGTTTTAAAGACTATGTTTTGTTTTAAATGACTATGAATGTGTTATAAGACAAGATTTAAAGGTTATGTAACATATTATGGTTGAAGTTTTAATGTTCCGCGAATGTTTTAATTAACTCTGATTTAGAACTGCGTTTATGAGTAAATCCAACACCAAAGTAGGGCTACCGGTAACGGGGCCTTACAAGTTGGTATCAGAGCAAAGTTCGAGAGATTTAAGCATCCTATATGCTTAGACTCGAACAGAGAACGGGATTAAAGTAAGAAAAGAAAGAAGATGCCAGTTCGAGATAGCCATGTGTCACTCAAGCAAGCTCAGTAACGGTAAAGTGTATGATTAAATATGTATGTAAATGTTAGCTTAATTGCTAAAGAAGGGATATGTGAATGTTAGGGATAGGATTAATTGATTGTTCGATTGGTTAACTGTTTAGAGTAGAACCAGCACAAATAGACTCATAAGAGGAAGTGTATAGGACACGGAATGTAACGTGATCACCTAATCACAGCTGACCACTGTTATTACCTGTTAGCCTTACTATCCTTGTACTAAACATTTCTTTAAGTGATGACGTTTGTGTTTTCCTTTCCAGAATACGATGGCTGGATCTAGGGCAGTTGTTGGGGCAGGAGGCCGCACCGGACGCCGTGGCAGGCCTCGTCGCGTCCAACGACCTTCGGTAGAAACAGCTTCCAACACCGACGGAGAAGGAAGTGCAGCTGGAGGAAACCTTAACAACAATGAAGGGGTTCAGCTAGATCCCTTAATCCAAGCAGCTATTGTCCAAGCGGTAGCCGCGGCTGTGAAAACCATGAATCCCGAGAGATCTGCTGGAAGCCGTGAAAGAACAGCTGAAGGAGCGGGAGGAGGTGGTAGGGAAGACGATGAAGGAGAAAGAGAGGCCTCGAGTGAGGTTAAGTCTGTGAAGGCTGATGACAGGAAAATGGGCCGAGGTGGTTGCAACTATAAGTCCTTTTAAGGGTTGTGACCCGCGGAAGCTGAATGGTTTGGGAGACGCAATCGCTACCCTTCAGTGGATAACCGCCATGGATAAAATTATCCGCATTAGCGAGTGTCGTCCCGATCAAGCTGTTGGTTATGCCACCCAATCGTTTGAAGATGAGGATATGTATTGGTGGGAATCGATTGAACAAAGAAGGAGTCGAGACGAGATTAAGGCCATGAAGTGGGAGGATCTGAAGGAGTTAGTTATGAAGAAGTTCTGTGCTGACGCCGAAGTTAAGAGGGCAGAGATGAAGTTTCTGAACTTGAAAGCTGGGACGATGACACATCGTGAGTATACTACCGAGTTCAAGCGAATGTCCAGGTTGGTACCCGATATGGTTAACACCGAGGCTAAGAGAATCAAGTGTTATGTGAGGGGACTGCCACAGAAGGTTCGCATGCTGGTCAGAGCGAATAAACCTGCTACTTTTGACTCTGCTGTCGAACTCGCAGAGATGGTTTATGAGGATTTGGCTGCAGACGATGTTGTGGTGGGGGAAGAGAAGAAAGACAAGAAGTGGGTCGCTCCTGTTAAACGACCGGGTACCCAGTTGTGGAACTCTAAGGACAAGAAGCAGAAGGTGTGGGAGAGAAAGACGTGTGGGAAGGTGCACGATGGAGAGTGCAAGTGGGGCACTGGTTCGGATGTGTGTTACAAATATGGAAAGGCTCATGGTGGGGAGTGTAGACTTGGAACAAATGCCTGTTATAAGTGTGGGAAGGTGGGGAACTATGCTAATGAGTGTGATGTAAAACCCGCATGCTTCAAGTGTGGTAAGACGGGTCATATGGCAAGGGAGTGTACTGATGGTGGAGCTGGAGGTAGTGGAAAGAAGGATACCGATCAAGCTAGGCCAAGGACTAGAGCCTACATGCTGACCCGGAATAGGCTAAACAGATTCCGGATGTTGTAACTGGTACGTTTTTAGTAAACGGTATTTCTGCTTCAGTATTATTTGATTCGGGTGCGAATAAGAGTTTCGTAGCTACACCATTTAGTAAATTAGCAAAATTGAAATGTTGCTGAGTGTCTGAAACTTTTATAGTAGAAACCACTAGTGACGCTTCGGTTAAAATAATGAAAATGGTTAAGAACTGTAAGATAGAGTTAGAGGGACATGAGTTCCCGGTTACCTTGTATGTTATGACCTTAGGAGGGTTCGATGTAGTTTTGGGAATGTATTGGTTGTCTGAGTATGAAGCTCAGATAGTATGCAAGAGTAAGATAATAAGGGTAAAAGCCTTGGATGGTAGTGCGGTGACGGTGTATGGTGATAAGGAAAGTTCGGGGCTTAATGTCATTTCGATGATAAAAGACGAGGGTTTGCTAAGGTGAGGGTGTGGTGCCTACCTGGCGTATGTGTCAATGCTACGGCCGAGACGAAAGAAATGAAAGATGTTCCTATCGTGCGCGACTACCCAAAAGTATGATCTTCCGAGGTTACCACCGGTGCGAGAGATAGAATTTCAGATAGATTTAGTACCAGGAGCCCAACCCGTCGCGAAAGCGCCTTACCATCTAGCACCGTTCGAGATGAAAGAATTGATGTCCCAACTGCAAGTGCTCCTCGACAAGGGTTTTATTAGACCAAGTGTTTCCCCGTGGGGCGCACCAGTGTTGTTCGTGAAGAAGAAGGATGGAAGTATGAGAATGTGCATAGACTATCACGAGTTGAATAAGCTTACGTTAAAGAATAGATATCCTTTGCCAAGGATTGATGATCTGTTTGACCAACTGCAAGGTTCAAGTTGGTTCTCACGAATAGATCTCAGATTAGGCTACCATCAGCTAAAGGTGAAGGATACAGACATCCCTAAGATAGCGTTCCGAACGCGGTATGGACGCTACGAGTTTCTCGTGATGTCATTCGGTCTGACGAATGCTCCAGCAGCATTTATGGACATGATGAATAGGGTGTGTTGGCCGATGTTGGATAAGTCAGTTATCGTCTTCATCGATGATATATTGATTTATTCAAAGAGCGAGTCTGATCATGCCGAGCATCTGAGAAAGGTGTTAGTGACTCTGAAGAAAGAGAAATTGTATGCTAAGTTTTCGAAATGCGCGTTCTGGTTGCGAGAAGTGCAATTTCTTGGTCACGTGATTAACCCTGAAGGGATTACCATGGACCCAGCTAAGATTGAGGCAATAACGAATTGGAAGACTCCACAGAATCTGACTGATATACGAAGCTTCTTAGGGTTAGCTGGCTACCATAGGAGATTCATCGGGTTTCTCTAAGATAGCCGCACCGTTGACCGGTATGACCCAAAAGTCGATAGTATTCAGTTGGGGTAAGTTTCAAGAAGAAGCTTTTCAGGAGTTAAAGAAGAGACTCACGCAAGCTCCAATCCTTGCTCTACCCGACGGTGACGAGGACTTGGTTGTTTGTGCTGATGCTTCGCATCGTGGGTTAGGTTGCGTGTTGATGCAACGAGGAAAGGTGATAGCTTACGCGTCTAGACAGTTGAAAGTCCATGAGAGTACTTATCCGACGCATGATTTAGAGCTAGCAGCAGTAGTGCATGCTCTCAAGATATGGAGACATTATCTGTATGGTACTAAGTGTACCATTTACACAGATCATAAGAGTTTAAAGTACTTCTTCGAGCAGAAGGAATTGAACATGAGACAGAGGAGGTGGTTGGATTTGATTATGGATTACGACTGCGACATCAAGTACTATCCCGGTAAAGCTAATGTGATCACCGACGCGCTAAGTCGTAAGAATGAGGAAGTCCTTCCAACAGTGAAGTCATACCAGTTGATTATGAACTCAAGTCTATATGAAGAAATCATCAAAGTGCAATTAGAGGTGCTGGTAGATGAAGGGCTAGTGAAGAAAGAAAGGATTTTCGATCAGAAAGACGAGTTGATGGAAAACACTCATGGTGTTAAGACTAGGTTTGACCGTATGTGGATTCCACGCCATAGAGGTCTCAGAGGTCGAATCTTAGATGAAGCTCATAAGTCGAGATATTCGATTCATCCAGGAGCTACTAAGATGTACCAAGATTTGAAAAGAGACTATTGGTGGCCGGGGATGAAGAATGATGTAGTCGATTATGTTAGTAAGTGCTTAACTTGTTTACAAGTCAAAGCCGAACATCAGAAACCTTATGGGAAAATGCAACCTTTGGAAATAATAGAATGGAAATGGGAACACATCACCATGGATTTCATAACTAAGCTACCTCGTACAGCTAAGCATCATGATCACATCTGGGTGATAGTGGACCGTTTGACCAAAAGTGCTCACTTTCTGCCCGTATGAGAGGCCATCTCGTCAGAAACGTTAGCAAATTTGTTCATAAAAGAGGTTTTGGCCAAGCATGGAGTGCCGTTATCGATCGTGTCTAATAGAGATACTCGATTCACTTCGAGGTTTTGGAAGAAGTTCCATGAAGCTATGGGAACGAGATTGAACATTAGTACGGCGTATCATCCTCAAACCGATGGACAGTCTGAAAGGACGATCCAAACCCTTGAGGATATGCTACGTGCTTGTATTTTAGACTTTGGAGGAAGTTGGGATGATCATCTGCATCTAGCAGAGTTCTCCTATAACAACAGCTACCATTCAAGTATTGGTATGCCACCGTTTGAGATGCTCTACGGTAGACGATGTAGGACCCCGGTGTGTTTGGGAGAGATTGGTCAGAAAGAGATAGGAAGCCTATAAGTTGTGCAAGAAACCTCTTCGAAGTTCGATCAGATCAAGGCAAGAATGAAAGCTGCTCAAGACAGATAGAAGTCGTATGCGGATAAGCGACGACGACCGATTGAGTTTAACGTTGGTGACAATGTGATGCTCAAGGTCTCGCCTTGGAAAGGAATTATCCGTTTTAGGAATAGGGGGAAGTTGAGTCCGAGGTACATTGGACCGTTTAAGATTATAGATGGTGTAGGTGAAGTGGCTTATAAGCTGGATTTGCCAGAAGAGTTAGAATGTATTCATTCAACCTTCCATGTTTCTCACCTAAGGAAATGCCTAGCTGGTGACACGTCTCATGTGCCAATAATAGACATTGAGGTTGATGAACAGTTGAACTATGTTGAACAACCGATCGAGATAGTTGACCGCAAGGATAAGCAACTTCGTCACAAGGTTATACCTTTAGTGAAAGTGATATGGAAGCATCTCAAGGGTTCAGATGCTACTTGGAAAGTTGAAGAAGAGATGCGCAAGTTCTATCCGAATTTATTTATGTAATAGTTAGGTTTCGGGGACGAAACCTCTTTAAGGAGGGAAGACTTGTAACATCCCATTTTCTAGTTTCGGTTAATAAATGAAAATACGAGTTATTATGAGTCGGGCTAGTGTTGGGTAAACGGATATGGGTTATGGACTTGGGTTAGGAAAGAAAGAAGGAAAGACCTTAGGCTTAAGCCCATGATCCATAAATATATAAACCATTAATCACCATTTAATCCTCATTGTCACACATTCCTTACACCACCAAAACACACACTTAAGCTTCTCTCTAGTTCTCTCATTTCTCTCTAGCCGAAACCAAGAAAGAATCCGAGCACCGACCCGAGGTAATGATAGTATGTTGATGTTTTAGCTTAAACCCGTTAGATATAGTCGCGAAATGATGATCCGACACCATTAAACCGTTTAAGTCACGAGATCCGGGTGGAATCGGGTATAAACCGAACCTATGAAGAGCTTAGGGGTCACCCTAGCTCAAATCTGGATCGAACGGGACGAAAAACGGTGAAAAACGAGTTAAAACTCATTTTTCCAGCGAATCCGCGGTTTTCCAGCGGATTTCCGGCAATGACGGCGCCGGAAAGGCGGCGCCAGAAAAGTGTACGAGGATAATAAATATGTCAGGGAATGTTCCCTGACACTCTGACCTAACCCTAGTTCGCTATAGGAACTTAACGAATTGGAAGGTGATTCGTTAGCGGAGAGCACAATGAACTAGCTGTAGTTCGTCTCTGATTCGTTAGGGAAAAAGGGTAACGAATTACCCTTGATTCGTTGTGACCAGTTCGTTAAGGGAGATAACGAATTAGATGGACTAATTCGTTATATGGACTGGTTCGCTATGGAACTGATTCGTTTAGGAGTCCAGTTCGCTATAAGGTCCAATTCGTCATAAGGACCAGTTCGTTATGAGGCCTAATTCGTTATAAAGCCAAATTCATTATAGTAGTTAATTCGTTATGAACTCCCATTCGCTAAGGACTTAATAACGGATCAGAACTTTGAAAGAACGACAGAACAGTCCCTGGACTTAGAAAAAGAATGAATTAATTATAATTGAGCCCTTGAACCTTTTAAGTTAGTAAATTAATAATGATTCAAGATTCTAATGGAAAATGTGTTAAGACAGTTAGTGGAAATAAAATTTTTCCAAGCTGACCTGGCAGCTCGACCCCAACCAGGGGCTCTGCCCTTGGACCCTGCTAGGGGCTGCCGCCCTAGACCCCGCTGCCAGGGGCGCAGCCCCCGGACCCCTGTTCTTTGTGGGTTATATAAAGATTGAAAAGCGATATGAGTAGTATAGTTAAATTGATACATGTAAATATTATACAGTTAGCCGTGCACAGCTCAAGAAAGGAATAACTATAAACGGTTAACGTAACCGACTTCAGGTGAGTTTCTAGCCCCATTCCTTGTTATGTTTTCGGGGCTGTGTGCATACTCGATGTGATTAGTTAAGACACTTATCCTAAGTGATAAGTGTATGCCATATAGGTATTATGTGAAATGTATGAATGGTTTCTTGTCGATACATGAACGATCTTCGGAATTGCATGTATTGCCAGGAAATGGTTGATGTTATATGTATGTTGTAAGATGAAGAATGAATGATGTATGTATGAAACTCACGATTATATATATAGAAAAGTATGTTAAAAAGGTATGGAAGAAAAGGTACCGGACCCTAATAATATCCGAGGATGAAGGGTACCGGACCCTAATAATATCCGAGGATGAAGGGTACCGGACCCTAATAATATCCGATGATGAAGGGTACCGGACCCTAATAATATCCGAGGATGGAGGGCACCGGACCCTAATAATATCCGAGGATGGAGGGTACCGGACCCTAATAATATCCGAGGTATGTAGGGCGAATGCTCTTTATAACGTAAGGTTAGATATGTATGTGTATGAAAGATTGATGGACAAGTTAAGTATGTAATGCGTACCTACGGGCACATATATGTGTATGTAAAGTAAGTTATGTGATTAACTAGAACTCACTCAGCGTAGCTGACTTTTAGTATGCACGCAGGCAAATAGGTTGAGGCAGCTAACATGATTGAAGACACATGGTATGTAATCAAAGAGATTGGCATCTCGAAGAAATGTTGTGATGTTTTAAAGACTATGTTTTGTTTTAAATGACTATGTATGTTTTATAAGACAAGATTTAAAGGTTATGTAACATATTATGGTTGAAGTTTTAATGTTCCGCGAATGTTTTAATTAACTCTGATTTAGAACTGTGTTTATGAGTAAATCCAACACCAAAGTAGGGCTACCGGTAACAGGGCCTTACAATTAATTAAAAAGAAAATATATACTATTTTAACTAAAATTTAACTAAATTGATATGAGCAAAAGCAAATATCTAACGCATAGAGGGGAAAACCACAAGATTCTCGTTGTACCTGACTACCTGAGAAGTCTATCAAGATCTGATTGACCAATCCACTAAATTCTCGCATCATGGCACGTGACAGGATGAGATGTCGAATACATGTACACATCAAGATCAAGTAAGAAGGAATGCCGGAAAATATTCTGATTTGAGGGTTGATTGGTTCACACCTATTGTACGATTAAAGCTTGTTCGTGATTATACCGATACAGACAAGCTTTGTTAAAGCATGCTTCAAATGTTGTATTTCTGTATACCCTGCGTTTTTATTATATTTGGGTTTCTTAGATAGCATCTTGATAATTGATGGAGGATTTAAAACCTTGTATGCTTTATAAGAATAAATATATTTTATATATTTATTTATATGGCCATCATTATCATTTATATAATAATATATCAAAATAATTGATTATACCTTATTATATATTAGCTTGGTAATTGTTGCTGGGCCATATTATTCTTAATAGCTAATAAAGGGTTTCCCTTGGGTGTATATATAGAGAGAATAAATTAACATCATAACCTAATCACACACACATAAGTAAATCATGTGTCTCCTCTCTCTTCTAAATCGGGTTCCTCTCAAGAACCCTAACCATCCTTAACTATGCATCCTAAAGGGGAACTCGATCAAGATGACAAGCATGTCGACTACATCATACCCTGCTGCGGTTACTACTCTTCATGCTGTAACAGGTTCATAGGTTTAATATTTATCATGTTTTATATTACTTACATGAAGAACTGATCAACATGTGGCATCAGAGTGATGTTGATTAATCAGTTCTTCATGTTTTCCGTAAATCTGGAATTGAATCAGAGGACATGGACTAAAACTTGATAAACCCTAATTTTTTAGGTTTCCTTTTTTTCATGTTCTATTACGAAAACAATACATGAAACTGTTTAAAATCGCTAAAATTCATATTTAGTAAACTCTAATATTTTTGAAATCTTTTAATTTCATGTTTAAAGATTTCGATTCCAAGTTCTCTTGATGTTTAATTGTTAAAATTTTCGATGATGTTCTTCGTGTTCATCATTATTATCGAAAATTATACATATGTTGGTTCAAAATCTAGATTAAAATTTGTTAATGATTATTTAGGGAAATATTTTTTCAAATCTTGGATAACTTAGAAGTTTTAATATTTTCTTAAAAGATTTGAATCCCCTTAAAACAAGAAACAAATATAATTGTTAATCATTAAAAAGATTTGAACCAAATCTTATCATTATTAATTTAGTTAATGAAAATCATGGGTTAAGGACTTAAACCAGTTTACGGGTTCACGAGATATTTAAAAATCATGTATTATGGGCTTAAAATAGCTTATGTGTTCTAAGAGTTTATGAGTTTCTAAAATGGTTTGGGTCATAACCCATAAACCCGAAAACTCACTAATACCGGAATCAACATTTTCTATAAAACTCCATAAAATCATGTAAACACCCAAATACTGAAAAACCCACTAAAAGCCGGAATCTGGCAATTCTCGGGAACCCAAAATTTCCGAGAACTAATTCCGCAAAATAAGGTCCTACCGGAAACTTAAAAATCCTTACTTTAAACATTTTCCGCTATTAACTAATTAAATGTTTTGTAAACCTTAAATATTATAAAATTTTACAAAACATAAAGGCTTAACTTGAATAAACTTTTGATGTAACACTTCTGCCCAACGGTGATGAGTTACATTTACCCTATCATTCAAGTTAACTGAAAAGCTTTTGTTAGTTTTGCCTAACATGATACAAATGTCTCACTTCTGCCCAACGGTGATTTGTTACATTTTTATTTAGCAAAACTAGAGCCATGCATAATTAAAATAATTGTCTCACTTCTGCCCAAAGGTGATGTTTTACAATTGTTTTGCACATATACTTAAATAAATTTTAATTCTGCCCAAATGTGATTTATTTTTTGTTTAAGTAGAAATATTAATTATAGTCTATTAGTTTGATGTTAATAATAGACATATCACATCTTTAATAAAATATAGTGATACTCATATTAATGACCATTCATTAATCTAATGATCATAAACTTTAATCTATATTATTTTAATATCCCATAATATTACTCACTATATTTTCTTCCATAAATAACGATCTCATCCAAGTCATCCACTCTAATCTTAAAATACAATTGAATTTTGTCTCATAAAGAGTTCTAATAACATTTAGCTCTTCTCAATTTTAATTATTCATTAAGACATGATATGACTATCCTACTGCTCTTTCTAATAACAATCATTATATTAAAAACTAGAGCATAACAAATGGGATGCGTCAATCATAATGTCTCTTATAATAATGATAATCAATAATTTATTTAAATAAATGCTATCACTAGAGTTATTCTTGATTTAGTTTTTCCTAAGACTAATCAAAATAACTCATAAGATGCATCCATTCTTTCTTGAAAATTCTAACTATAAGGTTAAATAGCATTACCGAATACATCATAATGTAAAATACCATGACCCATAAAATTAAGGCCTTACACATGGAAATAAATACATTTTTTAGTACATTACATACTAAAATTTTCAGTAGTACAATTTGGTGCCCTACGAATCAACTATAACACTCAGAAGTACCAAAGGAAAATGAGTGTGTTGATCAGCAACATATGTACACGAAAAGAAATGTCTGGTGCTAGAAATAAGATGTTATTCAGCTCACTACCCCTAAAACCTAAAAGAGGATAATTCTAAGGTTCATAGACAAAATACAAGTATTACTTCTAGCTTTAAGTTTCTAAAGGAGAAGTCCCATTGCAAAAATATGCCATTAGATTAGGCATAGACATTACAAGACTATCCATAATTCAAAAGAACAACTGGCTAAAATCGATAGTTGTATAATAATGATATATAAGTCTGCTAATCCTAATATTCCCATTAACACATGATTTGTTGAGTCTAGTTCTATATGTTTACCCGAGATCAACAAATAACTAACATGAGTATTAGTGACAAATTTAAATGTTAAGGTTATTAGAACCATGATAAACTGTCTTTTAGTTACACTTTATGATACCTTAAATATTCTAAAGATTAATCAGAATTTAGTATCAATACTTAAGTTACCTTATGACACTTATAAGGTTTGCATAGCCAACATAAAGTCGCTTTTACCTAAAACTCTTATATTATTTGTTATCAATATCTGGATTGAAACATTTATAAAATAGAACTAGATGATAATGTATACTTTCACAACTTTTGTTATAACGTAAATAAAAATTTAACGAAAGACAAATGAGACCTATAATATTCATCTATTAAAACCAAATTTCATGAGAAATCATGACATGGTTTATGAGGGTGATTTTTCATATAATCTCATTCTTAGTGATTTTAAATCATGTGTTAAATGACTAAAACATTACTTGGCTTAAGTAATAAGTATGGGTCCACCATAAGTTATATTTCACTGACATTCGTGAAACTTATTCAAACGGAATATTTAGACATAATTCTTTTATCATTTAAAATGCTATTTACTTGTATCTAATCAGTATTCTATGGTCCGCGATCTTAAAGAGATCCGTTCATATATACTTAATACGATTTCTTCTAAATATGTCCTTTTAAGTTTAATATGACATCTGGACGTTAACGGAATCAAATCAAGTCTAACATATATATGACAGATTCCCACGTCATGTATATCATTGAAACTTCTCTTGTATTTTTCCAAGAGATATTAAAGATCAGTGTGAGCCTTAAGTGTCTCAATCATAACTTACAAGATTTGCAAGAGGTGGGGGAGTGAAAACTTGATACTATTTCAAATACACCTCTTGTACAAGACACTGCTCCATCATAACACTATTCCATCAAAACTTATCTCTTTAGAATTTACTACTACTCTTACAAAAGTTTCATTGTTGCTTAAACGTGGACAAATTCAGATTTCTTACTAAATTAATCCTCACCAAGAGAAACTGCAACAACGTATATTATTAACTTGTTTCTCTGTAAGAATCTATTGGTCTTTAAATACTGACCCTAAGTATGCTAATTTCCTAAAGGTTTCTAAGGTCAGTGGGAGTAGTAACAGTCTTTATAATGACTTGTTAGAAGTACAAGAGGCGGGGGGGAAGAGAGATATTAAATTTTACTCCAATTACACCTCTTGTACACCATACTGCGCCAAATCTTACACACTTAGAATCCTGAAAATGATAGCAACCTAACTAAGCGCTAATCCATAAAACTGAGACTTTTAAAATTACCCAATAATCAACTTAGGAGGTCATCTAGGATTTAAAACCTACTAAATTTGATGCTTATGTAACCTCCCTAACTAAAGTTGAATTGGATGTTGGTAAGTTTAATGATCATACCCCTTATAATTAAACCATTATCATCAATCATAATTGACTCCATAAGTCGCTAACGTTTTGAGATTTGGTTGAATCACCTAAAGGTGTTCATAACTAAACTAAATCCTAACACAAACATTAAGACACTAAGAAGCATAATTGATTATTAAAGGTTAGATTCAAAAGAGAATAAATCATCAAAGAATCTTATAACCTATATTATAAAACATTTCTTTGAGGATCATCATTGTTCAAGTAGCTTATAATAGTTAAAGAGCTACGTTAGAAGAACATTAAAACAACTTTCCCTAACTTACATATCTACATGCTCATAAAACAACCTAAATGTTATAAACTGAATGTTAATGAACATTTACTCTATAAGTCAATAAAATCCATATATGGGTTAATGAAAACATCAAAATTTGATGAAATATTTATACAATTATTTTCATCAAAAACCAAGTGGATTAATGTACCTACCTCAAGATGAATGGGAGCAACTAAAAACAAACTTGTCCTTATATAGATGACATTCTTCAGACAAGTATATGTTACATAAGTCAAAGCATTGTTCACACACTTTGATATGAAATATCTCAAAGATATCCCTTACATAATAGATATCATAACATTCTGAGATAGATCCAAAGGGACCTTAGTTTTGTTCTATAAGTTTTATCTTAAATGAGTCCTTACACATGTAACAAACAATATTGCTCTATTTAGAGGATAACAGGATCATTGAGATTATTACCTTATGCTTCATTAAGTAGAAGCCTTATGTAGGTTCAAGTCTATACTCGTTCAGATATTACTCAAAATTGTAACACACTAGATATGCCTAGATTAATGTGAAACATCTAAAAGAGTATTAAAATATCTTTAAAAGAAACGAAAGACTATAATTTAAAAGAAGAAGTGAGAATTCAAACCGGTATATTACTCTAAACTTTGTCATATTCAAATATAAGAAAATGTAATTTTCGTGATATATTCTTATGTCAGTAGATAAATCTATCTCATGGAGGAGTCATAATGATCTGATAACAACAACCTAGGTCATAACAACATAATATGTTGATTAATTACAACGTTGTTGTCATTAAAAGTTGTTGAATATTTATTAGTGGACTATAAGTTTTATTAAACTCCAAATAACTTATATATTGAAGACTAATTGTGATAACGTCAGCTACCATGTTTTCTCAAACAGTAACAGTTTGATAGGTGATGCATTAAATTTTGATATGAAATTAATTATTCGTTTATGAACGAATTGAGGAATCTAAATTTTCATATCGAATACATTCATGATATGCTTAAGGATCCTATAACTAAAGGTCTATTACCCATAAGTATTATGAAAGCACTTATAATCATGAGGGGTTTATTAATGACCACGTACAACTGCATATCGTACTATGAATGATTAACTATTAAATTTCCTCATAAGTTTTGATTTTGTACGTCTCTTAATATGTTCTGCATGCATAATGACATATAATTAAATATACAAATCAAACGTTCTGAAGGGCTTACTTGAAAATTTTGATCATAACTACTTAAGTTTTAAATAAGGACTGCAGTATGATTAATGGGGTCTTGAGCTGATGTTCAATTCAATGACTGTATTTCTCTGCTCCAGTTTGAGTTTAAAACTAAAATGAGTGTTAACTCCTGATCAGGCTTATCTAATACTCATAATAAATGATTACTCGGGCAAGTGGGAGAATGTAAGAATAAATAAATTTTATATATTTATTTATATGGCCATCATTATCATTTATATAATAATAGATCAAAATAATTAATTATACCTTATTATATATTAGCTTGGTAATTATTGATGGGCCATATTACTCTTAATAGCTAATAAAGGGTTTCCCCTTGGAGGTATATATAGAGAGAATAAATTAAACTCATAACCTAATCACACACACATAAGTCAATCATGTGTCTCCTCTCTCTTCTAAACAAGGTTCCTCTCAAGAACCCTAACCATCCTTAACTATACATCCTAAAGGGGAACTCGATCAAGATGACAAGCATGTCGACTACATCATACCCTGCTGCGGTTATTACTCCTCATGCTGTAATAGATTCATAGGTTTAATATTTATCATGTTTTATATTACTTACATGAAAAACTGATCAACATGCTTTGCTTCCTTTGTGCTCTAAATTTCTTATTATTATTATCTTTTATATTTTTTGAAAACCTATGTAGAAACATCAACTTCCTCATACACCATATTAATCCGGCCTAATGATCATCCAAGTTTCTCTTAGTTTGCAGACCCCTTTTGTGTAATCCGTTTTAATAAAATTTTAGGTCAAACTACTACCATTCAAAATGGTAAATAAAATTGTCCAAGTAGAATTTCTTGATTAGCGCGTTTTTTCATGAAACATATAACAATTTTGTATTAATTTTTATTAATGATATGAATAGTATACATATGTTCCAAAAATGAAAAAAAAATACCAATAAATAGATAAAGAAAGGTCCACTATAGGTGACCAGTTTCATGCATGTTCCACACCTTGATCGAACCAAACCGTTAACGACGATTTTTTTCCTAAATATAGAGTGAACCAGTACATAGTATCAATCTCAACGCAACAGATTGGCTGATTTGTTTAAAAAATCAGTTGGTTTCAACTATGAACTAAAAATACATATTCATTGATTTCAAGCAATGCCTAGATCTAACAAGCCATTCATATGAATCAATTCCCATAGTGGTTCCTGAATACAAACCAGGTAAGCCACTTTCGCACAAATCATATTATACAGGAGGGTCGATCCGTTTTGACCATGAAACACTGACAGTAAGGAATGTTTAAACAATTATTAAGATCATTAAAATATACTCGTATACGATTAAAGTAATAAAAAATTTCAATATTTATATCCAAATATATCATCTTTATAATTTGTAAGACCAAAATGCATTAAAATTCCCATAACAAGCATCATTACAAACTACCCAACTTTCCTAAAATTGTAGAAATGATCAATAGCAGAAACTATTATATGTGAAGCCACTTTGAGGTTTGTCAAAGATTGTGGCAGAAAGTAGGCTGCAGAGAACAAACACATTTGTGACTCCTCTAAATTCAAGCCTCTTTCCATGGTTTACGGTATGTTCCATGGTTCTTGTTTTTTCTCAATCTCTATATAAGATATCTTTGTATTTGTAAATCTTGCACCATCAACAAGTAATAAAAACCTCCTAGTTACCGTGTTGGACGTAGGTTGCAGTGTAGCGACCGAACCACCTTAAACCCTTGTGTTCTTGAGTGTGGCAGAAAGTGAGAGCAGAGTGCATGTGTGATTTGTGTTCGTGTGTGCCTTCGATTCTAACAATTGGTATCAGGTTCGGATCAAACGAAGAACACGAGAACCAGCCGAGTCACCGTCAAACCTTTTGCCGCCGCCACCCTACTGCGTTAGGGTTCCGCCGCCTCCTACGGTTTTCCGATCGTCATTAGGTTAATGCCGCTGTTTCGCCGCTAATAAACCAGCCCGTAGATCACACCTTGGGTTCTGTTTGAAAGTAACCGCATCACTGCTGTGACAACCGGTAATTTCCCAAACCCATAAGCTAAGTAATCAACCTAATAATTAGGTGATTGTAAATATTAAGCGCGTGCATTTGTTATGTGCGCCCTGCGCGAGCGCGCCATGTTAGTCAGCACGTGCAGTTGTTATGTGCAACCTGCGCGAGCGCACCATGTTAAGAACCAGCGTGAGCATATGTTATATGCGCCATGCGTAAATGATTTGGCTTTATGTTTTCATGTAACTTAAACGTTATGTTGTCTATGGGTTGACCATCCCGCATGATGCTAAGGCGGGTGCATCCTACATCGTTTATGCGCGTGCGGAAGGGAACTAACCTACCCGCATGGCGGGAACGTTGAGAGCTAGTTTGTCTGAAGCTCCAAGATGGAATTGACTTCAACATGACTGATCACTATGTTGAAATACCAAGACCACCTGGAGAATCTACAAATGAAACTCAAATGTCCCTAACTGCGAGAAGGTTACGCACCTACCCGCAGCAAAGACATGTCCTATACGCAGAAAGCTATGCGCACCAAGTTATACGCGCAGAACACTTGGTCTATTCTCCAGTTAAGGAGATTACTCCCGCCCGAAAGGAAACAGTAGCGTGTTTCAGAGATTTTCCACTTTTTACTGTACACTGACAAAAGTACCTGAAAAAGCACACTGTAACATGAAAAGTCAACTGTCAGCCACCCTATTCTCACCAACCCCAGACCTGCATGTTCTGTCCAAATCAAATCAAAATCTTTTATCCACCACTCCACTCTTAAGTAAATAATAATAACTTCCATACTTTATCATCATTACATTTAGATATGAAAAGATTTTAATCCCCTAAAGCAAGGGATTGTGTTCCCTTGAGTTTGCCTATAAATTTGTAGCCTAAATTATCACCCAAAACACACTTCAAAGAACTACAAACTTGCACTAATCCTTTCCCAAGCATCCGTTGTTTCCAGCTCCGATCCTGTTACTAGGTAAGCCGAGAATATAACCTTGAGACCTACTATCCAACCCTTATATTCTCCTATTTCTTGATCTTAATATATATACTTGTTATTTAATCGTATTCTAGACCTTCGATTCCGAGGCCAACACCAAGAAAACCCGAATCTCGATTAATCCCTTAACAAGAACCTCAGGTGAGTCTCACAGCCCCTATTTTCACTGTTTTCACTGTTTTTAAACTGCTTTCGGGGCGAGGGACACGTACTTAAATAATGTTTTATCATGGTATACTTACAAGCTATGCAAGCGATTATGTGTTTAAGTTATGTTTCATGATGAGCAATGCAAACGGTTATCTAAGGTTTTCAATGTATGTGCGCTAGAACTCGAGTAAGTGATCACTTTACCATTGGAACTCTAAGGGTAGGGACTGCTGGTTTGATCCGCCCACTCGTAGGGGTCGCACCTCTTTGCATGGACGAGTGCCTGGCATGGGGCAGTACTATGGGGTTGAGCCCGCTCGTAGGGGTCGCGCCTCTTTGCATGGACGAGCGCCTTGTTTTCCGGCACAACGTCTGCGCGTAACCCGCGGGACGGTATCCTTAGCTCGTAGGGGCAATGCCTCTTTGCATGGACGAGCACAGTTTCTCAGAATTGTTCGCGCGTAACCCGCGGGACAGTATCCTTAGCTCGTAGGGGCAATGCCTCTTTGCATAGACGAGCATAGTTTTCCAGAAACGTCTGCGCGTAACTCGCGGGACGGTTTTACGTTATTTTAGCTCGTAGTGGCTGCGCCACTTACATAGACGAGCACCGTATCCAGAATTTGTTCACGCGTAACCCGCGGAACGATTTTTATCAGAATATTGTCAGAATTATGTGTTAATACGATTTTACCAAACAGATGTTAATGATGTTGCCAGAAATGTTTCAGAATGATTTTATCAAGTTACTAAAACTTGTGAACTCACTCAGTTTATACTGATTCAAATGTTTTTACGTGTCTTTCAGGAGATAACTAGGTAGCGCATGGAGTCACACTTAGAGCACCACACGCTGAACATCTAAAACAAGCTTTTTGGAAGATTTTGGTTTTATCCCCTCGATGCGCACGGTTACCCGCCGCGCAAGGGGATATGGCGAGGAAATCTTCAGTTTTATACTTGGATGTTTCTTTTTGTAATCTTTGAACAATGTAATGTGTTTGTACTAAACTTCTCATGCGCAATAAAAATCTTTGAATGTTTTGCAATGGCCCGTGCTTAATTATCAATCCCCACTCGTGCGCGCCCGGCTGTTTCCGCCGCTCAGGGCCGGGTGTGACAGATTGGTATCAGAGCCAGGTTATAGCGAACTAGGAAAAGAAGTTTTTAACCTAGACTATAACCTTTGGGGAATCGCATGAAATATTTTCAAAAGAATATTTTCAAAAGAAAAATCACACACGCACTTAGGAACACGGGTCACAGTGTCTAGAGATAAGAACATTATGTGCTCTGAGTACATGCGCTAAGTTTGTTATATTTTCTTTTTATGAAAAGAATGCCTCCAACCAGAGCCAAGGGAATTACCATGACACCCGAGGAGCTCGCAGAAATAATCGCGCAGGCGATTGCAACGCATGAGGCCAGCAAGGCCGAATCTAGTCAGGGTCGCCAAGAGAACGAGACCCCAGAACCCGAATCAGGAGCCTTGAACAAAGGATGCTCCTATAAAACATTCATGGCCTGTAGGCCTTGGCCGTTCAAAGGCACCGAAGGAGCCATTGGGCTCTACAATTGGATTGACAAGATGGAGACCGTTCTCTCCATCAGCGGATGTAGTGAAAACCAGAAGGTCCTTTACGCGACCTGCATGTTCCAAGAAGCAGCTTCGTCTTGGTGGAAGCTCCAAGTAAAGACCTTGGGGCGAGAAGTTGCTCTTCACAAGACCTGGGAAGAATTGAAAGAAATGATGATGAGAAAGTTCTGCTCTCGCGCAGAAATTCAGAGCTTGCAACAAGAATTCTGGAACCACACCATGGTAGGAACGGATATCGATGCCTACACCAATCGTTTCAACGAGCTTTGCCAGCTGGTGCCAGACATGGCAAACACAGAAGAAAAGAAAATCGAGAGGTACATCTTTGGGTTACCTCCTGTCGTTAGAGTCCCGCTCAACGCCGCCGCACTTCCGACCTTTGACGAGGCGGTTGCGCGAGCCATCACCCTTACAAGGGATACGGTTCGTGCGGGTATGTTGACCGCTCGCTTGAACGAGCAGCGAACCTCTGACTCCAAGAGGAAATGGAACTCCCACCGAGGGTCAGACTTCAAGCAGCCACCGCCCAAGAAGCAGGAAAGCACAAGGGTTTACGCGATTCAAGCCGCGGAACCATCAAGGAAAGGATACAGCGGGCCTCGCCCATGGTGCAGCAAATGCAAGTATCACCACGAGGGTGAATGCGCAAAAATCGAATGCGCCAAATGTGGCAGACCAGGACACAAGGCGATGAATTGTCGCATCAGAGAAGCTGGATCGAGCGACAGCTGCTACGCATGCGGGAAGCCTGGACACTTCAGTCGGGATTGCCCACAGAAAGGAAACCAAGCTCGCGGGAGAGCTTTTGTGATCGGCGCGGGTGAAGCAAAGGAAGAGCCGAATGTGGTAACCGGTACGTTTTTGCTTAACGGTCATTATGCATCTGTCTTATTTGATACTGGCGCTGACCTAAGTTTTATATCCCATGAGTTTAAAAACTCCCTGGGCTTAGCGACCAGTAGGCTAGACAAACCTTATACTATAGAACTAGCCAATGGTAGGCAGTTATGCGCGAATGAAAGGACTGAGCAATGTGTATTAGTCATGGGAGGTCATGAGTTCAATATAAACTTGTTGCCAATAGATTTGGGAAGTTTCGATATTGTGGTAGGTATGGATTGGTTGGTCGAGAATCTCGCGGAGATTGTTTGTCATGAGAAGCAGGTTCGGATTCCACTGTTGAACGGAGAAACTTTGATGATTCAAGGGGAAAGAAAGGGAGTTGCGACGAAACTGATTTCGTGCCTAAAGGCGCGCAAGTGCCTAAGGAAAGGGTACTACGCCTTCCTGGCGCATGTAATAGAGAAGGGAGATGAGCGAAGAATTGAAGACTTACCTGTAGTGCGCGAATTTCCAGAAGTTTTTCCTAAAGATCTGCCCGGATTGCCGCCACCGCGACAAATCGAGTTTCGAATTGATTTGGTCCCAGGAGCTGCGCCAGTAGCCCGAGCGCCTTATCGATTAGCTCCATCTGAGATGCAAGAGCTATCCAATCAGTTACAGGAACTTTTGGATAAGGGTTTCATACGCCCAAGCTTTTCACCTTGGGGAGCTCCAGTACTGTTTGTTAAGAAAAAGGATGGTTCGTTCCGGATGTGTATTGACTACAGGGAGCTGAATAAGCTGACAGTCAAAAATCGGTACCCCTTACCGAGGATTGACGACTTATTTGACCAGTTGCAGGGATCCAGTTATTATTCGAAGATAGATCTACGGTCAGGATACCACCAACTTAGGGTCCATGAGGAAGACGTGCCAAAGACAGCCTTCCGAACCAGATATGGCCATTATGAGTTCTTAGTGATGCCTTTCGGGCTAACTAATGCGCCGGCTATATTCATGGATCTGATGAACCGTGTGTGCAAACCATACTTGGACAAGTTTGTGATTGTGTTTATAGATGATATTCTAATTTACTCTCGAACCAAGGCCGAGCATGAGCAACACTTGAGGTTGATTTTGGAATTGTTAAGGAAAGAAAGGTTGTATGCAAAGTTTTCTAAATGTGAGTTTTGGCTTAGAGAGGTTCACTTTCTCGGTCACGTTGTAAACGAGAAAGGAATACACGTCGATCCTTCTAAGGTTAAAGCCATCGAAAACTGGGAAGCGCCAAAAACCCCAACTGAGGTGAGGCAATTCCTTGGACTAGCTGGCTACTATCGACGCTTCATTGAGAACTTCTCCAAGTTAGCTCTACCTCTGACCGCGCTAACTCAGAAAGACAAGGCGTTTATTTGGGGCGAGAATCAGGAAGCGGCATTTCAAATGTTGAAACAGAAGTTATGTAGTGCGCCAATTTTATCTTTACCAGAGGGGACGGATGACATCGTCGTTTACTGCGACGCTTCACACCAGGGACTCGGATGTGTCCTTATGCAGCGAGACAAAGTTATAGCGTATGCCTCGCGCCAACTCAAGACCAATGAAAAGAACTACACAACGCATGATTTAGAACTTGGAGCGGTTGTCTTCGCGCTAAAGATTTGGCGCCATTACCTCTACGGTACGAAATGTGTAATCTTTACGGATCATAAGAGCCTCCAACATATATTCAATCAAAAGGATTTAAACATGAGGCAACGAAGATGGGTTGAATTGTTGAATGATTATGATTGCGAGATCAAGTATCATCCGGGGAAAGCGAATGTGGTAGCAGACGCGCTAAGCAGAAAGGAGCGAATAAAAACACTACGGGTCAAGGCCCTAAAGCTAACAATTCACGCAGAGCTCTCTACGCGCATCCGAGACGCTCAGCAAGAAGCCTTGAAACCAGAGTTTGTTAAAACTGAATCCCTTGGGGGTATGATTAAGAATTTGGAACTTAAAGGGAACACTCGATATTTTGCCAACCGCATATGGGTCCCTCTCAAGGGAGGACTGCGCGAGCAGGTATTAAACGAAGCTCACAAGACGCGGTATTCCGTACATCCTGGCGCAGACAAGATGTACCAAGATGTTAAGATGTTGTATTGGTGGCCCAATCTTAAAGGCGCCATCGCGACACATGTCAGTAAGTGCCTGACGTGTTCAAAGGTAAAGGCTGAATACCAGAAGCCGTCGGGGTTACTTCAACAGCCAGAAATTCCCATGTGGAAGTGGGAACAAATCTCCATGGATTTCATCACCAAACTACCAAGGACACCTGGGGGTTACGACACGATATGGGTTATTGTAGATCGGCTAACTAAGTCAGCGCACTTCCTGCCGATTAAAGAAACTGATAAAATGGAAAAGTTAGCCCGACTATATATTCGAGAAGTAGTTTCAAAACATGGAGTCCCAGTGTCCATCATTTCTGATAGAGATAGTCGGTTCACCTCAAGGTTTTGGAGATCATTACAAGAGGGGTTAGGTACTCGACTGGACATGAGTACGGCTTATCACCCCCAAACGGATGGACAAAGAGAACGAACGATCCAGACATTGGAAGATATGCTGCGCGCGTGCGCGATCGATTTTGGAGGTAGTTGGGATACCCACCTTCCGTTGGTTGAATTTTCTTACAATAACAGTTATCACACAAGCCTCAAGGCAGCGCCGTTTGAAGCGTTATATGGGCGCAAGTGTAGATCCCCACTGTGTTGGGCTGAAGTGGGCGACAAGCAAATGACTGGTCCAGAAGTGATCCAAGAAACAACAGACAAGATTTTTCAGATAAGGGATCGCCTTAAGGCAGCACGCGACAGACAGAAAAGTTATGCTGATATGAGAAGGAAACCGTTGGAGTTTCAAGTAGGGGATAAAGTACTTTTGAAAGTCTCTCCATGGAAGGGAGTCCCCCGTTTCGGTAAGCGAGGAAAGCTAAATCCGCGCTACATTGGACCATTTGAGATCCTGGAGAGGATCGGTCCAGTTGCTTATAAACTCCGTCTACCCGCCGAACTCAGTGGAGTTCATGATACGTTTCATGTATCCAACCTCAAGAAGTGTTTATCTGACGAAACGTTGATTTTACCGTTGGGAGAAATTCATATTGACAAACAGCTGCACTTCGTAGAAGAACCCATAGCAGTAACCGATTGGAAAGAACAAAAGTTACGCAGAAGCAAAATCAAGTTAGTAAAGGTTCAATGGAACTCGAGGCGTGGGCCTGAATTCACTTGGGAAAGAGAAGACCAGATGCGCACAAAATACCCACACCTCTTTCAGAACATGGCTTCTGCCAGCAACGTCTCCTAAATTTCGGGACGAAATTCGTTTTAACGAGGGGAGAATGTGACAACCGGTAATTTCCCAAACCCATAAGCTAAGTAATCAACCTAATAATTAGGTGATTGTAAATATTAAGCGCGTGCATTTGTTATGTGCGCCCTGCGCGAGCGCGCCATGTTAGTCAGCACGTGCAGTTGTTATGTGCAACCTGCGCGAGCGCACCATGTTAAGAACCAGCGTGAGCATATGTTATATGCGCCATGCGTAAATGATTTGGCTTTATGTTTTCATGTAACTTAAACGTTATGTTGTCTATGGGTTGACCATCCCGCATGATGCTAAGGCGGGTGCATCCTAC
Organism: Bidens hawaiensis; assembly: GCF_021521415.1. Taxonomy (NCBI): domain Eukaryota; kingdom Viridiplantae; phylum Streptophyta; class Magnoliopsida; order Asterales; family Asteraceae; genus Bidens; species Bidens hawaiensis. The sequence goes on along the minus strand of NW_027498761.1, from coordinate 42,534 downwards.
ATCGTTTATGCGCGTGCGGAAGGGAACTAACCTACCCGCATGGCGGGAACGTTGAGAGCTAGTTTGTCTGAAGCTCCAAGATGGAATTGACTTCAACATGACTGATCACTATGTTGAAATACCAAGACCACCTGGAGAATCTACAAATGAAACTCAAATGTCCCTAACTGCGAGAAGGTTACGCACCTACCCGCAGCAAAGACATGTCCTATACGCAGAAAGCTATGCGCACCAAGTTATACGCGCAGAACACTTGGTCTATTCTCCAGTTAAGGAGATTACTCCCGCCCGAAAGGAAACAGTAGCGTGTTTCAGAGATTTTCCACTTTTTACTGTACACTGACAAAAGTACCTGAAAAAGCACACTGTAACATGAAAAGTCAACTGTCAGCCACCCTATTCTCACCAACCCCAGACCTGCATGTTCTGTCCAAATCAAATCAAAATCTTTTATCCACCACTCCACTCTTAAGTAAATAATAATAACTTCCATACTTTATCATCATTACATTTAGATATGAAAAGATTTTAATCCCCTAAAGCAAGGGATTGTGTTCCCTTGAGTTTGCCTATAAATTTGTAGCCTAAATTATCACCCAAAACACACTTCAAAGAACTACAAACTTGCACTAATCCTTTCCCAAGCATCCGTTGTTTCCAGCTCCGATCCTGTTACTAGGTAAGCCGAGAATATAACCTTGAGACCTACTATCCAACCCTTATATTCTCCTATTTCTTGATCTTAATATATATACTTGTTATTTAATCGTATTCTAGACCTTCGATTCCGAGGCCAACACCAAGAAAACCCGAATCTCGATTAATCCCTTAACAAGAACCTCAGGTGAGTCTCACAGCCCCTATTTTCACTGTTTTCACTGTTTTTAAACTGCTTTCGGGGCGAGGGACACGTACTTAAATAATGTTTTATCATGGTATACTTACAAGCTATGCAAGCGATTATGTGTTTAAGTTATGTTTCATGATGAGCAATGCAAACGGTTATCTAAGGTTTTCAATGTATGTGCGCTAGAACTCGAGTAAGTGATCACTTTACCATTGGAACTCTAAGGGTAGGGACTGCTGGTTTGATCCGCCCACTCGTAGGGGTCGCACCTCTTTTCATGGACGAGTGCCTGGCATGGGGCAGTACTATGGGGTTGAGCCCGCTCGTAGGGGTCGCGCCTCTTTGCATGGACGAGCGCCTTGTTTTCCGGCACAACGTCTGCGCGTAACCCGCGGGACGGTATCCTTAGCTCGTAGGGGCAATGCCTATTTGCATGGACGAGCACAGTTTCTCAGAATTGTTCGCGCGTAACCCGCGGGACAGTATCCTTAGCTCGTAGGGGCAATGCCTCTTTGCATAGACGAGCATAGTTTTCCAGAAACGTCTGCGCGTAACTCGCGGGACGGTTTTACGTTATTTTAGCTCGTAGTGGCTGCGCCACTTACATAGACGAGCACCGTATCCAGAATTTGTTCACGCGTAACCCGCGGAACGATTTTTATCAGAATATTGTCAGAATTATGTGTTAATACGATTTTACCAAACAGATGTTAATGATGTTGCCAGAAATGTTTCAGAATGATTTTATCAAGTTACTAAAACTTGTGAACTCACTCAGTTTATACTGATTCAAATGTTTTTACGTGTCTTTCAGGAGATAACTAGGTAGCGCATGGAGTCACACTTAGAGCACCACACGCTGAACATCTAAAACAAGCTTTTTGGAAGATTTTGGTTTTATCCCCTCGATGCGCACGGTTACCCGCCGCGCAAGGGGATATGGCGAGGAAATCTTCAGTTTTATACTTGGATGTTTCTTTTTGTAATCTTTGAACAATGTAATGTGTTTGTACTAAACTTCTCATGCGCAATAAAAATCTTTGAATGTTTTGCAATGGCCCGTGCTTAATTATCAATCCCCACTCGTGGGCGCCCGGCTGTTTCCGCCGCTCAGGGCCGGGTGTGACAACTGCCGCCCCAGAGTCAACAGCCAAGTTGGGTAAAGAATCAGCAGTCCAGCCAATATTACCAGGTGTTCTCGATATGTTGTTGTGTAATATTGATTCAAGACAGATAGAAAGGTTAGGGTCGTTTTGGATCTCTGGTGTATCAAAGAAGGAAGGTGCTAGTATAATTTTTTTTTTTTGGAAGTTGTACATTTCAAAGAAAAGTAAAGTGGTAGACACTTTGTTCTATTCACGTGACTTTAAGGGAAAGCAAAGAAAGAAAGATTCTTTTTGTTTTTTTTAAACAAGTCCACCAATTTAGTCATTTGACGCAAGAGACCCCTCAAGTTTGATAAATGGCAGAAATCAGTAAACTTCAGATTGAGAAGTTTGATGGTAAAGATTTTGGTTGGTGGAAAATGAAAATGGAGGATTTTCTCGTTCAAAATGACTGACGTGGTCTTGGGTGATAGACCAGAGAAGGTGGTAGATGACGAATGGGAAAGTTTGGATAAAAAGGCCAAGGCAGTTATTAGATTATCGCTTATGAAGGATGTTGCGTTCAATATTCTGAAGGAGACCACAGCGCGTGGGATTATGGATGTGCTTTCTAATATGTACGAGAAGTCTTCGGCAGCAAATAAAGTTGTCTTGATTCATGAGTTAGTTAACACAAGGTTAAAAGAAGGAAGTTCAGTAACTGTACACATCAACAATATGAACTCGATTTTGTCCAGACTTGGGTTAGTTGGTATAAAATTCGAGGATGAGGTTCAGGCTCTACTATTGTTATCATCCTTGCCTGATAGCTAGTCGGGAACTGTTCAACGATTACTAATTCTACCAGCAAGTTCACTTCTGATGGGATTCGGGATCTCATTCTGGGTGAAGACATCAGACGAAGAAATTCAGGTGAGTCTTCTAGTGGACGATGGCATGTTGGCAGAGGAAGAAGAAATAACAGAGGTAGTGGGAGCGGGAACAGGAAACGGAGTCAGTCGAGGACTCGAAATGATGTGACCTGTTGGAACTGTAAAGAAGTTGGACATTTTAGAAATCAGTGTCCAAATGAGAAGAAAGAAGTTAACGCTGCAATAGACCACTTAGATGACGATGTTTTGATCTGTAGTGTGGATAACAGTGTGGATTCCTGGGTTATGGATTCGGGTGCTTCATTTCACGCTACCCATAGCAGTGAAGCACTGCGAAATCTGAAAGAAGGTGATTTTGGTAAGGTAAGACTAGCGAACAATGAGGTTCTTGAGGTGACGAGCATGGGTGACTTAGATCTGAAGACTCCAGTCGGTTCATTGACTTTGAAGGATGTCCGGGTAATTCCAAGTCTGAAGAAACAATTGATTTCTGTTGGGGTAGCTGGATGAACAGGGGCACGAGGTTAAGTTCAGGAACGGGCAGTGGAAGGTTCTAAAGGGAAATCTTGTCATAGCTCGAGGAAAGAAACGAGGTTCGCTGTATATGGTCAGTTTACCGTCTGAGGGAGTAACCGTCCAATTTCAGAAGAAGACTAAGATCCGGTTCACGGAATCTCGTGGGCAGAAGAAGGTTTGCTTTGCAGATGGCAAACCCAGAGTCACTCACAGGTCAGATTCAGGTTGAACGTGCTAGGAAAGGTTCAAGTAAACCATTCAGAGGCATTCGTGGCAGTGGGAGCACGGGACGTGCTTCAGTTAGAGTTACCATGGGTTAAGAGAACCAGTATTCCAGCTGTCAAAGTCTCTCCAGTTGATTATCTGCTTTATTCAGAGAGTGTTTATTCTCAGGATGTTCCAGGATCGGGCAGTTCGTGTCAGTGGGAGCCGATAGGGACAGAAAATGGGTCAGAGACAGTTTCAGTCATGACTGATGGGTTGAAGCTCAGTGGGAGCTTCAACGGGCCTTCAGAATAATTGAAGAGAATGCCGGGGTAACTAGGAAGATACTAAAGATGAAAAGTTTCTTAAAAAAATACAGATGCACAGTTGAAGCACAGGTGAAGATTGTTCCGTGGCTTAAAGTGGGAGATTGTTATGTGTGAAGCCACTTTGAGGTTTGTCAAAGATTGTGGCAGAAAGTAGGCTGCAGAGAACAAACACATTTGTGACTCCTCTAAATTCAAGCCTCGTTCCAGGGTTTACAGCATGTTCCATGGTTCTTGTTTTTTCTCACTCTCTATATAAGATATCTTTGTATTTGTAAATCCTGCACCATCAACAAGTAATAAAAACCTCCTAGTTACCATGTGTGGACGTAGGTTGCAGTGTAGCAACCGAACCACCTTAAACCCTTGTGTTCTTGAGTGTGGCAGAAAGTGAGAGCAAAGTGCATGTGTGATATGTGTTCGTGTGTGCCTTCAATCCTAACAAAAACTCACCCCTCTCCGCACAGCAGGCAGATTATTTGAACAAGGCCAACGAATACAGCATCTTATTCATGTTGTTGTTAGCATAGCCTTCAAAACACTCAAAGGACGTCTTAGATTCTTAATCTGCTGTGAACATCTTTTTTTAAGTTCCTGTTTAGAACAACGTGCCAGCACCCACGGAAGTCAAATGTTTTAAGGTACCAACAACCATCCAGAATCGCATGTAGCCCAACGTTTTGCATGCAGTTTCCTCTGTATACAAGATGAGTCAACTCAGGTAGGTTTTCACCTATTGCTATGGCTATCTCATTCTGTTTAATACCAGTCCAGATCATTAATCCTTCTTCATTTAGTGTTTATAGCAAGGGGCATTAACGCCCAACAGCTTCAATGTTATCTTTGTTGACTATTGTTTTCGTAAGCCCGGGTTCCTTCAGTGACAAAAGTTTCTGGATAGTTTCATTCTTGATTCCACCATAAATACCATTATAATGTAGTCATTGTTAGGGATTCGTGTATTTTAACACACACACAAACACAAATAATCTGCAGGAGAAAAATATAAAATATAAACGAAGATGAACACGTGAGATTTTCGTGGTTCGGTCGGCTGACCTACGTCCACGGGATGAGGAATTACAAGTACAACGAATATATAGAAAACCATACTAGGGTTTACAACTTACCACCCAAGAAAACTAATAATGGACTTTAATTAAATAAACAAGTCAGGCTGCCATCGGTCTTCAATTAAATTAATCTGCCACTAAAAATGTCTTGTAAGCCGGGCCCAATTAAGCCTCCATAAACCAAACAATCTCCCACTTGGAGGCTTGATAATCTTCAAACAACCTACCGACAATCGCTTGTACCTCTTGTAATCTTCCTCGTCTTCCTAGTTGCATCTGCATTCTCATCAGTTAACATGAACGCCTGTTGAAGCTCCCCCGAGCTCCAACACATCAGTCATGGCTACAACTGCCAGCGACTAGTTCTCTGTCCCTACCGGCTCCCACTTACACGAACTGTCGAATCCTAGAATACCTTGAGAACAAACAACACTCTCCATATTAAGCAGGTAATCTTCTGGAGAGACTTTTACCACTGAAATACTGGTTCTCTTAACCCCTGGATTTATCTCATGCAAAACAAAGCTTCTTCTGCCCACTAGACTCTGTGAACCGGACTTTGGTCTTCTTCTGAATTTAGGGTTGGTCACTCCCTTAGACGATAAACTGACCATATACAACGAACCCCTCTTTCTTCCTCGAGCTATGACAAGATTTCCCTTTACAACTTTTTATTAGTATATAAGCTAAAATTATTAATATTTATATTAAGTATATGGGTCTTATTGTAATTATTTTATTTAGTAGGGTAATATGTAATTACTTGGTCTATAAATAGGGAATGATGTCAGACAAATTAACGATCGTGTATTCAGTATTTTCAATCACATATGTTCAGTGTTTTAATTCAAGATTTGCTTTTCTGGAACATCCATCTTGTTCTTATTCAATTGTGAATTGTGTGATTTGTTCGCTGATTACCAACAGTGGCATCAGAGCCAAGGTTAGCGAACGTCCCTTGTTTATAATCGATCAATTAGAAAAGGGTCGTGTACAATTGGCTCTGATTAAGGGTTGTAATAAGTTGAAATCAAGAAAACCCATATGATTGAATTGATCGATTAAAGGAGATTTTGTCCCAGTCAACAAAGTGATCGGGAAATCAATTCAATTATAAATTATCTAATTGACAGAAACTAATTGTTTTTGTTGTCTTGGATCTCGATAAAAAAAAGGATCCAGAAAAGTTAAAGATAATCGGTTTGATTTGTTTGGCAACCGAAAAACCCAAGTATTGTTGTTGGTGGAGACGAACAATTGGTCTGATTTGCCATGCAACCGAAAACCCAAACCCAGATACTATTCTTGGTCGAAGCGGTTGGATAAACCAGTATACTGTTTGTGTTTTGAATAGTTGGATTAGGCAACTGATAAACCCGTAAACTGCAATTGCATTACTATTCCAAGCGATTCCAGAAAACATGGTATTGCAAATTGCTAATTTTACTTCGGCCAAAGAAATTTTGGACGCATTAAAGGTTCGACATGCTGGGGTTGACATAGTTAAAGAAGCGCGTTTAGAAACACTCGAGTCAGATTTTGAGTCGTGTTGACGAGTCGCTTGATGTGTATGTCGGGAAAATAAGTGAGATTGCATCACAAGTGAGCAACCTTGGGCATACTATGAATGACAAGAAACTGGTCCGAAAGCTACTCGGTTCTATACCAGAAAAATTCATACAGATTGTTGCTGCGATCGAGCAGTTTGTGGATCTTGGTGCAATGCCATTCCAAGAAGCCGTTGGAAGGTTAAAGGCTTTCAAGGAACGCACCAAGAAGAGAAACAAGGAGGTAGACATGCATGACAGACTTATGTTCACTAAAGAAGAAGGAAAAGAGAAAGTAAAGGAACAAAAGTGTGAACATTGCGGCCATGAAAGTGCAAGGAAACAAAGAACGTGGTCGAGGCAAGTATGGGAAGACTTGGAAGAATAAACAAGGAAATCAAGCCCAACGGGACAAGGATCACATAAAATGTTTCAAGTGTAATGAACGTGGACATTTCAGGCATAAATGTCCAAATTGGAAAAGAAGGGAGGAGACAAACTTGATCCGGGATGAAGATGACGAACCAACGCTACTGTGAGGGCAACCGGATCTTGAAGAAACAAAGACCTCACTTTAAACTAAGTTTAGTTTAAGGAAGAGTATTAGTATATAAACTAAACTTATTAATATTTATATTAAGTATAGGGGTCTTATTGTAATTTGATGTGCGTAACGTGGTATATAAAATTTTAGCAAATAATGACCAAACACAACGAGTAATAAAAACCTAGAATACCCTAAACCAAACCACTAGCAACAGGCAAGTGAACCTATCGGGTGTAGAATAGCTATGGGAAGACCGGGAATATCAAACCCTAGAGACACTTATTAAATTAACGAAACTAGTTCTAAAAGCTAATTTAAAGTAATAATTAAGAATTTGGATTTTTATTTATTTTATTTTAAAAACGAATAATTAATTAAACTAATTACTTAACTAAATTAAAGTAAACTAGAAAATTAAATTAACAAATAAAACTTTAGCAAATTCAAATGAGAGCAAGAGTTACCTAGGAAAGGAATTTAAATTGTGACGACTCGTGCTTTTATCGGTTACGGGAAAATGTTATGGGAACCGGGAATCTAAAAGTATGAAGCTCTAAGAAACTTAATGGATCCTTAATCACTCTCAAGGTGTCACCTAAAAAGAATCTTAGAGATCATGTAAAAACACCGGCTTATTGGTTCACCTATCAGTTCACCAATTATGATTAATTACCCTAAAATATAGCTAACCCGTCGGTTTCACTATCTCAATGCACCTAAGTACACGGGTGGTTTTTTGAACAGTATAAAGGACACGGGTAAACAGTGAAATTAAAGCAAAAATAGGCAAACCTCTTGTCAGATAATTTAACCTAAAACCCTAACAACGCAGACAAACCCGACAACTTATCACCCGTCGGATATTTAAACTAGTAAGAATATAAACTTCTAATAATATGCCAAATATTAGTTTCTATGGTAAATGAGCTCAATAAACCATAAACAAGTTGCAAACACACAGTAAACAACCCTAACATGCAACCTATAATCGAAAGACAATCAATCAAGTAACATGTGAAACATTCATTCAGACACAAATCAAAAGTAAATACGCATGAGACACATCCAATAAAACTAGTCAAAACTTTTAATTAATCAAAATCCTATAAACAAAACCCGAAAACCAACAAGTCCAAAGCAGTCAACAAAACATCATCACAAGCCTAGATAACTAGAAGTATTTAGCCAATAACCATGTTTAAAACAATAAAACAAAAGTGACCTTGCTTGCTCCTTTAATTATGTTCTTCTTTATGCGACCTCTGTCCTCCCCCAAGAATACAATATCTTTACTTCTTAGAAATAATAATAATTATTATTGTCTTCTCTGACTTGCAGCTCCAAAACCCTCACGTAGGGCCTCTCCAAAAAACCTCCTATGATGCGAACCTTTATACCTCTGCCAACTAACTTGCCGACTTCATTTTCTAATTGTCCAGCCCACTTTCAAGTTTGTTAAATGAGCCCAGTTGTGATTAAACAAAGAATGCATAACGATAAGTCTGGTGGGCTATTATTTTGGTGAGCCACTTGTGCAATAAATTAGCCATGTAGAAATAAATATTTTTTGTCTGCACTCGAGTTCATCTCCATCTTGAATTGCATATTTCACTTTATTTGAAGCTTGAAAATCACGTATGCCTGCATCAAATATTATCATATTAAATCGACATTAATTAGCATACATACTAAAGTAATAAATTCAAAGAACATAAGTATATATTAACTCATTAAATAATCGGTTTCTGTATGGATAATTAATGTTAACAGAAACCAATATATAAATTTTGTTTACACTTTTAATTATGGGCCTCAAGATTAGTAAAAACACTTTAATTTAGCTCGTTTAATTATGAAACAATAAAAACTAAATATGAGCCAATTGAGAGTAATAATAAATAAAAATAACCCTAAAGTTACTCAAAAGTGTAAGCAATACTTATATTATTTATATATAATTTAGCCCATATCATATATTCCCACAATTAAACCTTTTTCGTCCCTGAAAAAGTATTTTGCAATGGAATCATAATTTGAAACTAGTATTCAAAACATATAGGTTATCTTTTAAGAATTGATAAACGCAAAAACTGTGATTGCCGATATTGTTGTCCACTTAAACCCAGCCCCCAGCCTATCAAGCCCCCAATTGCATTAAGCGTTTTAAGTTCAAAAACCACAGCTACACCTACCCCATCTCAGACAAAGAGAGTAAGTAGATGCACTCGGAGAAATTTGATGGATGAATGGTCATGTGGAGGCTGTACGAGCATACCCAACTTTGTCCTATATATTCCCTAAAAAAAATATTTATTGACTAAGAACCTTTGAGCCCCAATAGTGTATCCTCAGAGTCACTATCCCCTTGGTAACACGTAAATTCTAAGTCCCGTCTAGTATGTGCATCTTTGGCCTCTTTTTCTATTTTTGAGAATGCTTCTTTGGCATTTTTCATTACATAACTTTCTCACAATCATTTGCTTTTCGGAATGATTTCTCATAATACACTTTCAAAACATACTTCTTTCTTTTTTCTTTTTTTCTTTTCTTTTTTTGTTTTTTTTTTGTTTTTTCTTTTTTTTATATCACCCTAAACATATAACTATTTTCTAAGCTCGTAAAAAGATGGACATGTGGTGGTGTGCTGGTTTGAGTGCATCTAAGTCTTACCATCTCAAAGTTTTTAGATTATGGTAATCCTCTCTAAGCATCGAAATTCGGTTTCACCGTTTTTTAAATTATTAGATATATAAAATTTGCTAAAGAGGACTATCAAAGCTAGTTGGGCCTGCCGACGCATCCCAAGCTTAGTGCGTTATCTTTTATTTAATCTCATATATAATAGTAGTTTTAAAAACCAATCTCAAATTTTTCTATCATTTTCCATTATTTGCAAAAATTTTCAATAAATATTCGGGACACTTTTCAATTTTTTTTATTATCTATTTTAAAATTTATTTTTTTTATAATTAATTTTTTAAAATTTTTTAAAAAATTTTTTAATATAAAAACGTCAGTTTCCCATCCCCACACTTAAATGTCACATTTTCCTCAATGAGACAGGAAAAAGACAATAATTAAAGCACATTCAAATATAAGTAAAGTGGAACAGACTCCCCTTGTAAATATACGATATGCCTCATGAGTCGTGTTCCCGTGCCCTCCAATTCGAACGAATGCCTCATACTCCAGTGCTCTCTACCAAGCTGTCACTTACGAACGAAAGCGGCAATCAATAAGCAAATAGCCTCCCCACACTTGAATCAAACCATGTATCATCAAACTTTTACAAGCAATCCTGGAGCAACCTGAAAGAAAAACAGAAAACAAGCGGCCAGCAAACGGAAGCAAGAAACCCCAAATATAATAATAAAAATAAAAATAAAAATAAAAGCAAAAACATTCTACCGGGTTGCCTCCTAGGAAGCGCTAAGTTTACAGAAATGTCTTCAGCCAGACTCGCTCCCGAAATCTCAATCAGGAGGCTTTTCTTTTATCCAACCCCAGTCTAACCCATTTAATTCCACCCATCCAACATATTCAAACAAATAGCATATAGTGAAACTAAAAAGTAATATAAAACACACAAACGTGTCGGACCACCAATACTTAAACTCACGCGGACCAAACCTAATACGTGGCATATAATGAAGAAAATGGTTATTCTTGCATTTTAGTGTTGTCCTATAACTCTTAATGTACCATTTTTGAACCCTCAAAAATGTGCTGATCCAAGCATTTTCTCACCCTCTTCTGTGGCTTTTTCGATTTCGGTGGCGATCCACTATCTAGTTCATCCATAGACATTCTAACCTTCATAGGATGTAACGACTCAACTAACTCTAATGATTCCTCCTCCTCTGTGGCCACTCCCTCATTTCTTTCTTCTTCTGGTGACGTTTTGATCTCCATTGTTGGCTTCCCCATGATTAGTTTTTCTAAATAGATAAGATCGCCAACAGGGACAAATTCTCCATGCTCTTTGAAAACTAGTAAACCCACTAACTCATCACCAAACTCATCCTCCCAAGATGGTGCATGCTCCTCCTTTTCGTCATCTTCCATCTGGTCAAGTGGCTCCACAACGGAGATCCGTGTAATCAGGTAGCTCCAACTCCATCTCTTCTATCACGCCCTCATCATCATTATTCTAGAATTCATCATCTGTTTCATATACGGCTTCCTGCTCCTTGTAAGAAGGACTCTCAATTTGATATCTAGCACTTAACTCCTCTAACCTAGCTTCTAGGTCTTCTAATTTACGAAGCCTATATATTTCGATCAACTTATCAAGCATAGCTTCCAATGCCTCTAGTTTCCGAACTATTTCACGTTCCTCTTCTTCAGCTCTTTCCAACATCATCTCTTTCCAACATTTTCTATATAAAATACTTCTAAACTGACTCGATCTATTAAACATATTAACTAGACTCGATTAAATAAAACACAAACTAAATTATCCTATACACGACTAGACACACTAATCTAAGACACAGACTCACATGACACACCACAACTCAAACAAAAAAAGACCAATAATACGAATAATAATACTAAAATATTTACAAAAATTACTAGACACACTAAAAAGACTCCCTAAGACCTACTAGACGCAAACTATTAGACACACAAATAATACCAATAAATCAATTAAGTTCAATCAAAGCTAGTTCGCTATCGCCTAAGTGTCCCCGGCAATGGCGCCAAAAACTTGATGTGCATAACGTGGTATATAAAATTTTAGCAAATAATGACCAAACACAACGAGTAATAAAAACCTAGAATACCCTAAACCAAACCACTAGCAACAGGCAAGTGAACCTATCGGGTGTAGAATAGCTATGGGAAGACCGGGAATATCAAAACCTAGAGACACTTATTAAATTAACGAAACTAGTTCTAAAAGCTAATTTAAAGTAATAATTAAGAAAATATTTTTTTTTGGATTTTTTTTTATTTTATTTTAAAAACTAATAATTAATTTAACTAATTACTTAACTAAATTAAAGTAAACTAGAAAATTAAATTAACAAATAAAACTTTAGCAAATTCAAATGAGAGCAAGAGTTACCTAGGAAAGGAATCTGAATTGTGACGACTCGTGCTTTTATCGGTTACGGGAAAATGTTATGGGAACCGGGAATCTAAAAGTATGAAGCTCTAAGAAACTTAATAGATCCTTAATCACTCTCAAGGTGTCACCTAAAAAGAATCTTAGAGATCATGTAAAAACACCGGCTTATTGGTTCACCTGTCAGTTCACCAATTATGATTAATTACCCTAAAATATAGCTAACCCATCAGTTTCACTATCTCAATGCACCTAAGTACACGGGGTGGTTTTTGAACAGTATAAAGGACACGGGTAAACAGTGAAATTAAAGCAAAAATAGGCAAACCTCCTGTCAGATAATTTAACCTAAAACCCTAACAACGCAGACAAACCCGACAACTTATCACCCGTCGGATATTTAAGCTAGTAAGAATATAAACTTATAATAATATGCCAAAAATCAGTTTCTATGGTAAATGAGCTCAATAAACCATAAACAAGTTGCAAACACACAGTAAACAACCCTAACATGCAACCTATTATCGAAAGACAATCAATCAAGTAACATGTGAAACATTCATTCAGACACAAATCAAAATATACGCATGAGACACATCCAATAAAACTAGTCAAAACTTTTAATTAATCAAAATCCCATAAACAAAACCCGAAAACCAACAAGTCCAAAGCAGTCAACAAAACATCATCACAAGCCTAGATAACTAGAAGTATTTAGCCAATAACCATGTTCAAAACAATAAAACAAAAGTGACCTTGCTTGCTCCTTTAATTATGTTCTTCTTTATGCGACCTCTGTCCACCCCCAAGAATACAATATCTTTACTTCTTAGAAATAATAATTATTATTATTGTCTTCTCTGACTTGCAACTCCAAAACCCTCACGTAGGGCCTCTCTAAAAAACCTCCTATGATGTGAACCTTTATACCTCTGCCAACTAACTTGCCGACTTCATATTCTAATTGTCCAGCCCACTTTCAACTTTGTTAAATGAGCCCAGTTGTGATTAAACAAAGAGTGCATAACGATAAGTCTCGTGGGCTATTATTTTGGTGAGCCACTTGTGCAATTAATTAGCCATGTAGAAATAAATATTTTTTGTCTGCACTCGAGTTCATCTCCATCTTGAATTGCATATTTCACTTTATTTGAAGCTTGAAAATCACGTATGCCTGCATCAAATATTATCACATTAAATCAACATTAATTAGCATACATACTAAATTAATAAATTCAAAGAACATAAGTATATATTAACTCATTAAATAATCGGTTTCTGTATGGATAATTAATGTTAACAGAAACCAATATATAAATTTTGTTTACACTTTTAATTATGGGCCTCAAGATTAGTAAAAACACTTTAATTTAGCTCGTTTAATTATGAAACAATAAAAACTAAATATGAGCCAATTGAGAGTAATAATAAATAAAAATAACCCCAAAGTTACTCAAAAGTGTAAGCAATACTTATATTATTTATATATAATTTAGCCCATATCATAATTATTGTATTTAGTAGGGTTAATATGTAATTACTTGGTCTATAAATAAAGAATGATGTCAGACAAATTAACGATTGTGTATTCAGTATTTTCAATCACATATGTTCAGTGTTTTAATTCAAGATTTGCTTTTGTGTAACATCCATCTTGTTCTTATTCAATTGTGAATTGTGTGATTTGTTTGCTGATTACCAACACTTTCCACAGCCCGTTCCCAAATTTAACCTCATGTCCCTGTTCATCCAATTGCCCGACTGAAATCAACTTTTTCTTTAAGCTGGTAATCACTCTGACATCCTTCAAGGTTCAAGAACCGGCTGATGTCACCTATGCCCGTAACATCAAGAACATCATTGTTCGCCAGTCTAACCTTACCAAAATAACCTTTCTTCAAATTCTGCAATGCTTCACTACTGTGTGTAGCATGAAATGAAGCACCAGAATCCATGACCCCAGGAATCAACATTATCCTCAACACTAAGAACTAAAAACTCATCCTCTGAGTGTTCTTCTGCAGTGTTGACTTCTTACTTTTCATTCTTATCATTCGGACAATGATTCCTAAGGTGGCCCGCTTCATTGCAGTTCCAACATACATATTCATTGATTTCAAGGAATGCCTAGATCTAACAAACCATTCATATGAATCAATTCCCATAGTGGTTCCTGAATACAAACCATGTAAGCCACTTTCGCACAAATCATATTATACAGGAGGGTCGATCCGTTTTGACCGTGAAACACCAACAGTAATTAAGTTTATTAAAGGAATGATTAAACAATTATTAAGATCATTAAAATATACTCGTATACGATTAAAGTAATAAAAAAATTTTCAATATTTATATCCAAATAATATATCATCTTTATAATTTGTAAGATCAAAATGCATTAAAATTCCCATAACAAGCATCATTACAAACTACCCAACTTTCCTAAAATTGTAGAAATCAATAGCCGAAACTCACCCCTCTTTGCACAGCAGGCAGATTATTCCAACAAGGCCAACGAATACAATATCTTATTCATGTTCTTATCAGCATAGCCTTCAAAACACTCAAAGGACGTCTTAGATTTTTAATCTGCTGTGAACATCGTTTTTTAAGTCCCTGTTTAGAACAACGTACCTGCACCCACGGAAATGTTTCAAGGTACCGACAACCCTCCATAATCGCAAGCAGCCCAACGTTTTGCATGCAGTTTCCTCTGAATTCAAGATGAGTCAACTCAGGTAGGTTTTCACCTATGGCTATAGCTATCTCATTCTGTTTAATACCAGTCCAGATCATTAATCCTTCTTCATTTAGTGTTTATAGCAAAGGGCATTAACGCCCAACAGCTTCAATGTTATCTTTGTTGACTATTGTTTTCGTAAGCCTGAGTTCCTTCGGTGACGAAAGTTTCTGGATAGTTTCGTTCTTGATTCCACCTTAAATACCATTATAATGTAGTCATTGTTAGGGATTCGGGTATTTTTACACACACACAAACACAAATAATCTGCAGGAGAAAATATAAAATATAAACGAAGATGAACGCGCGAGATTTTCGTGGTTCGGTCGGCTGACCTACGTCCACAGGCTAGAACCAGGATACTTTTGTTATTGCTTAATTTCTCCCTCACTCGTGATGAGGAATTACAAGTACAAAGAATATATATAGAAAACCATACTAGGGTTTACAACTTACTACCCAAGAAAACTAATAATGGACTTTAATTAAATAAACAAGTCAGGCTGCCATCGGTCTTCAATTTAATTAATCTGCCAATAAAAATGTCTTCTAAGCCGGGCCAATTAAGCCTCCATAAACCAAACAATCTCCAACTTGGAGGCTTGATAATCTTCAAACTACCTACCGACAATCGCTTGTACCTCTTGTAATCTTCCTCGTCTTCCTGGTTGCATCTCAGTTAACATGAACGCCTGTTGAAGCTCCCCCGAGCTCCAACACATCAGTTATGGCTACAACTGCCAGCGACTCGTTCTCTGTCCCTACCGGCTCCCACTTATACGAACTGTCGAATCCTGGAATACCTTGAGAGCAAACAACACTCTCCATATTAAGCATGTAATCTTCTGGAGAGACTTTTACCACTGAAATAATGGTTCTCTTAACCCCTGGCTCTGGATTTATCTCATGCAAAACAAAACTTCTTCTGCCCACTAGACTCTGTGAACCGGACTTTGGTCTTCTTCTGAATTTAGGGTTGGTCACTCCCTTAGACGATAAACTGACCATATACAACGAACCCTCTTTCTTCCTCGAGCTATGACAAGATTTCCCTTTACAACTTTTTATTAGTATATAAGCTAAAATTATTAATATTTATATTAAGTATATGGGTCTTATTGTAATTATTGTATTTAGTAGGGTAATATGTAATTACTTGGTCTATAAATAGGGAATGATGTCAGACAAATTAACGATCGTGTATTCAGTATTTTCAATCACATATGTTCAGTGTTTTAATTCAAGATTTGCTTTTCTGTAACATCCATCTTGTTCTTATTCAATTGTGAATTGTGTGATTTGTTTGCTGATTACCAACAGTGGCATCAGAGCCAAGGTTTGCGAAGCCTGTGATAATCGATTTGAATCGATTTGGGAATTAAGTTTGTGAACGTCCCTTGTTTATAATCGATCAATTAGAAAAGGGTCGTGTACAATTGGCTCTGATTAAGGGTTGTAATAAGTTGAAATCAAGAAAACCCATATGATTGAATTGATCGATTAAAGGAGATTCTGTCCTCGTCAACAAAGTGATCGGGAAATCAATTCAATTAGAAATTATCTAATTGACAGAAACTAATTTTTTTGTTGTCTTGGATCTCGATAAAAAAAAGGAACCAGAAAAGTTAAAGATAATCGGTTTGATTTGTTTGGCAACCGAAAAACCCAAGTATTGTTGTTGGTGGAGACGAACAATTGGTCTGATTTGCCTTGCAACCGAAAACCCAAACCCAGATACTATTCTTGGTCGAAGCGGTTGGATAAACCAGTATACCGTTTGTGTTTTGAATAGTCGGATTAGGCAACGGATAAACCCGTAAACTGTTGTTGGTTGAGACAAACAGTTGGTTTTGGCTTACCTTGTTAAATCCGTGTACTATTCTTGGTTTAAAAAAACGGTTGTTTTTAGTGTTTTGAATAGTCAGCTTAGGCAACGGATAAACCCGTGTATTGTTATTGGTTGAGAAAAACAGTTGGTTTTGGCTTGCCTTGTTAAACCCGTGTACTATTCATCTCGGTTTTAAAAAACACGGTTGTTTTTAGTGTTTAGAATAGTCTTCTTAGGCAACGGTTAAACCCGAGTATTGTTGTTGGTTGAGACAAACAGTTGATTTTGGCTTGCCTTGGTAAATCCGTGTACTATTCTTGGTAGAAAATGGTTGGTTTTGATTTACATTGTGATCGGAAAACCCGAGTACCATTGTTGATATAGTTGGTTTCAAAAAACCCGTTCACTATTTCTGGGATTAACAGTTGGTTTTTTATAACCCGAAACTGTTTAGAATAAAAGGTGACAACAAATTTTTCTAAATTTGTAATAGTCAATTTATCAAGATTGGGAAAAAGAAAACTCGTAAAATGGTCGAGTCCAAGGATAAAGAATTTGTTCCTTTAAAGGAAGGAGGGACATCTATGAGTTTTCAATACCCTGTGTTAAACTCCACAAATTACACCATTTGGGCTATAAAGATCAGATCGATCTTTAACGTCCATGGAATTTGGGAAGCCATCGAACCAAAAGAGAGCAGCGAAGTTGATGAAAAAAAGATAATACTGCAATTGCATTACAATTCCAAGCGATTCCAGAAAACATGGTATTACAAATTGCTAATTTTACTTCCGCCAAAGAAATTTGGGACGCATTAAAGGTTCGACATGTTGGGGTTGACAGAGTTAAAGAAGCGCGTTTAGAAACACTCGAGTCAGATTTTGAGTCGTGTTGACGAGTCGCTTGATGTGTATGTCGGGAAAATAAGTGAGATTGCATAACAAGCGAGCAACCTTGGGCATAATATGAATGACAAGAAACTGGTCCGAAAGCTACTCGGTTCTATACCAGAAAAATTCATACAGATTGTTGCTGCGATCGAGCAGTTTGTGGATCTTGGTGCAATGCCATTCCAAAAAGCCGTTGGAAGGTTAAAGGATTTCGAGGAACGCACCAAGAAGAGAAACAAGGAGGTAGACATGCATGACAGACTTCTGTTCACTAAATAAGAAGGAAAAGAGAAAGTAAAGGAACAAAAGGGTGAACATTGCGGTCATGAAAGTGCAAGGAAACAAAGAACGTGGTCGAGGCAAGTATGGGAAGACTTGGAAGAATAAACAAGGAAATCAAGCCCAACAGGACAAGGATCACATAAAATGTTTCAAGTGTAATGAACGTGGACATTTAAGGCATGAATGTCCAAATTGGAAAAGAAGGGAGGAGACAAACTTGATCCGGGATGAAGATGATGAACCAACGCTACTGTGATGGCAACCGGATCTTGAAGAAACAAAGACCTCACTTTAAACTAAGTTTAGTTTAAGGAAGAGTATTAGTATATAAACTAAACTTATTAATATTTATATTAAGTATAGGGGTCTTATTGTAATTATTGTATTTAGTAGGGTTAATATGTAATTACTTGGTCTATAAATAAGGAATGATGTTAGACAAATTAACGATCGTGTATTCAGTATTTTCAATCACATATGTTCAGTGTTTTAATTCAAGATTTGCTTTTGTGTAACATCCATCTTGTTCTTATTCATTTGTGAATTGTGTGATTTGTTCGCTGATTACCAACACTTTCCACAGCCCGTTCCCAAATTTAACCTCATGTCCCTGTTCATCTAATTTCCCGATAGAAATCAAATTTTTCTTTAAGCTGGGAATCACTCTAACATCCTACTAAATTCATGTCACCCATGCCCGTAACATCAAGAACATCATTGTTCGCCAGTCTAACCTTACCAAAATCACCTTCCTTCAAATTCTGCAATGCTTCACTAATGTGGGTAGCATGAAATGAAGCACCAGAATCCATGACCCCAGGAATCAACATTATCCTCAACACTAAGAACTAAAAACTCATCCTCGAGTGTTCTTCTGCATTGTTGACTTCTTACTCTTCATTCTTATCATTCGGACACTGATTTCTAAGGTGGCCCGCTTCATTGCAGTTCCAACATACATATTCATTGATTTCAAGGAATGCCTAGATCTAACAAACCATTCATATGAATCAATTCCCATAGTGGTTCCTGAATACAAACCATGTAAGCCACTTTCGCACAAATCATATTATACAGGAGGGTCGATCCGTTTTGACCGTGAAACACCAACAGTAATTAAGTTTATTAAAGGAATGATTAAACAATTATTAAGATCATTAAATTATACTCGTATACGATTAAAGTAATAAAAAAATTTCAATATTTATATCCAAATAATATACCATCTTTATAATTTGTAAGACCAAAATGCATTAAAATTCCCATAACAAGCATCATTACAAACTACCCAACTTTCCTAAAATTGTAGAAATCAATAGCAGAAACTCACCCCTCTCTGCACAGCAGGCAGATTATTCCAACAAGGCCAACGAATACAATATCGTATTCATGTTCTTATCAGCATAGCCTTCAAAACTCTCAAAGGACGTCTTAGATTTTTAATCTGCTGTGAACATCGTTTTTTAAGTCCCTGTTTAGAACAACGTACCTGCACCCACGGAAATGTTTCAAGGTACCGACAACCCTCCATAATCGTATGCAGCCCAACGTTTTGCATGCAGTTTCCTCTGAATTCAAGATGAGTCAACTCAGGTAGGTTTTCACCTATTGCTATAGCTATCTCATTCTGTTTAATACCAGTCCAGATCATTAATCCTTCTTCATTCAGAGTCAGTGTTTTTAGCAAAGGGCAATAACGCCCAACAGCTTCTATGTTATCTTTGTTGACTATTGTTTTTCGTAAGCCAGAGTTCCTTCAGTGATGAAAGTTTCTGGATAGTTTCGTGGATTCCACCTTAAATACCATTATAATGTAGTCGTCTGAGCTGACTTGATCTGTTAACCAAAGAAAAACAAAAACATGTCAGAAAATGTATTGAAATCTTTCCTAACAAAAATATATAAGATCCAGTCACTATATGTCAACAATAGTTAAAAATACCAAAACAGTCACTATAAGTCTGCAACACTGATTACAAAACATAGAAAACAGTTATCTAATAAAGAAACAAATCGCATCAACGATAATAATAGAAACCTTTGAGCTTTCATTAAGTTTTGTTAAAAACACTATAAAAAGTTTTTTAGTATAAGATGTTAAATCTACTGAGCTTTGAGAACGCAAGTGAAAGTATACAAATTACATTTACAGCATGTGATTGCATACCTGTCAGCAACATACCGAAGAAGCTCATCATTGCCAAAACCAACGATGGTTAAATCAACCAATTAGCCTTGGTTCGATCCACAACATTCTTACGCATATCCAAACATACAAACTTGTCCCTTCGAGCTGAACATCTGGCCATATAAACGACCCTCCACATGGAAGTGTCCTTGCGGATTTTAAACCAAGCAGTTGACACGACATTCTCAAGTCTGTCAAACACATAAACGTTTTGGAGTATATTCAGCATTAAATCTGATGGAAGCTCCAACCAGTTCCTTGTTTCTTTTTTCCAGCAGATGATTGAACAGCGGATGCGTTGAGGAGATCAGCCCTAATTGAAGACCCGATACTCTCAACCAAGAACTTCTATATATAACACCAACCAGCTGGGACAGGCAAAGAATCATGAAAGAATCTAATCGTGTTAAGCATTTTGTGAAAAGAAAGATAGATCTTTTTTTGATTTTGGGATTTTCCAAGTACCACACCCTTCTAAATATATATCTAAATTCCCTCTAGTATAACCGGTTAGTCTCTCTTGAAAACAGGGACCTCGTGCTCCGAGAACTCAAGCATGAGGATTTACGCCTTTTTCAAAGAGTCTGCCCCGTGGCTGTTTGGGTTTTTGAACGACCTTCATTGTCTTGCTTATTTAGATTTTAATTTTGATGGCATCGTTACTTTAACACTGACAAAGGAAATCTAACATGTTACTCACTTTCTTAATAGATGTATAATTAAGTGTCCATAATAAATGACTGGCATAGAATTATAACAAACTAAATTAAGTGTCGACATAAACTATATCAGAAATGGAAAATTTTAACAAACTAATCTTAGAATATCGAAAATCAAAGAAAATTCTATCAATCCAATATCAGAGCAAAAAATAAATATTTAAATCCGATGTTTAAAAAATTAAACAAACCTAGAATTATGTTGGAAAAATAAAAGTTAAACTCACATTAGGCAGAAGATCGATTGTAACTTCTGAATTTTGATACACCAATGCAGATGTTCGATCAAATTGGGGTTTCGGTGGCTGACTCTCTGCCAACGCCAGCAGCTCGTCATTTAATTCAAATAGAATATTTTGTTTTTATTTTCACAAATCAAAGTTTTTAAAGATTTTACTTAAATACATGTTAGACTCCAAATTAATGAATTGTTCTTAAATAGCAGTGGAGGCTTGGAGGGGGACTTTTGGCTTCAGCTTTTGTTTATAGAAGTTCATAATTCGAAAAAATAGCAATTTGATCGTTTTCATTAAGTTAGCGTCATTTTCGAACGTTTAGAAAACGAAAACATACCAACGTTTTGTATATTTTGTATTTAAGTAAATAGTTTAATTAGTGGTATATCTCCAAAAGAATCAGAGATTTAGATATCTCTATTTGTACTCGTTAGTTTATTAATCAAGAGCATCGTTTGAAAACCATTGACTTTCATGGTATCGGAGCTTTCATGCTCTAGCCGCCTAGCTATCGAGCATACTGGATGCCAATCAATCACTTTTTCTTCATACCATGTTTATCAATGACAGACAAAGGTGAGCCATCCGAACAAAACTCCGTACATCATGTTTACATGTTACCGACACTCAGAAGAAAGTCTGTGTTCTTGACGGAACAAAAGCCTCATACTTTTCGTGGATGAAGTTGTTTCAACTTCACGCGGGGGGTTATGATGTTCTAAATCACATCGATGGGACTGCACTGTTGAAAATAGTGGATCGGTTCGGTTAAGTCAACACGGTCGGCCGAGTTACGACCCGTGAGAGTTACACATTGGGCAACGAACTAAAATTTGCTTAAACTCTTTAACTGGTAAATGACGAAATAATATGACAAAGTATTATTTAACGATTATAAGTAATATAGTTTATTTACTAGACATCTTGGCGCCTTCGTAGATTCAAACCGGCAAAGTGTGAGGCCTCACCCAAACTTATTGTGTGTTTGATTGGACCACTTTGACTCGAGAACGAAAACGATAATGATTGAATGCCATATGAGGTTGATCTGATCCATGTCTCATTGTTCAATTCGTGTCTTATACTTAAAGGATAGATGACAACGACCATAAGTTCATTATCTTGCAATAGTGTATTCCAAAATGTTTTGGTTAATGATTTTAAAATGTCATAACTAACTTGTTGGGGACAGCCAACGATAATGATTGAATGCCATATGAGATTGATCTAATCCATGTCTCATTGTTCAATTGGTGTCTTATACTTAAAGGATAAATGACAACGATTTCCATAAGTTCATTATCTTGCAATAGTGTATTCCAAGATGTTTTGGTTAATGATTTTAAAATGTCATAACTAACTTGTTGGGGGCAGCCATGTGTAGCTAGAGCACTGTTGGATGTCAGTGTTAAAGAACCTAACCAGAAACCGTCCAAGTGGGAGACTGTTGGAAATAGTGGATTGGTTCGGTTAAGTCAACACGGCCGACCGAGTTACGACCCGTGAGAGTTCCACCTTGGTCAACGAACTAAAATCCGCTTATATTGTTTAACCGGTAAATGACGAAATAATATGACGGAATTATTATTTATAACGATTATAAAAAATATAGTTTATTTACTAATTAAATAAACTGTTTCAGGCTTTAAACAAGAGTTGACCGAGTTGGATTTTGGGCCCGATTAAGATTAATAGTTATAACATTATCATTATAACTATTTATTATAATAACCTAAATTTATTATAATAACTAATCTTGGAGAACAAGATTTTTCGGCCACCATCTCCAAACAAATAGGAACAAGAGTTCCAATTTTGTACGACAAAATTAAGGCCTTGACGGCTCAAGAAAAATATCCGCATACTCGCACCAGCAATTGTGACGCCACAGCGCCGCACACCGCCACAACTTACAGCCGACATTGCACGCCATCGCAGCCGCAAGTTTCTGCAGCCACTGTCATTGCCGCTCGTCACCGCCATACCGTTTGTTTGGTTCATCAACTAGCAACGTTCGTTGAACCTCGGTGTCTCAACCGGTTATTCATTTACCGAGGTAAAATTAAATATTGTCGATATTTACTTTGGTTGTTTCATTTGTACTCGTATTGTTTGTAACCGAATCCTGTACGGTTCCGTTAAATGGTGATTACTCGTTTTTTGTATTCCGCTGCGTATTAATTTATTAATATGATTTATAATTATGAATACAATTTTTTAAACCAGTTTTAAAAGTTAAACCGTTGACTGATCACCACTGGATCCCAACAGTGGTGTCAGAGCACGAGTCGAATACGGTCTTTACACCGGATCTACATCATAAACTTCAAGCAAGTTGAAGTTTTTGATCTAGATAATTTCTATGGCAATCTTGGTTTGGTCAAAGTTTTTGTTTATTTTATTTGACCAAAATATTGCCCGATTTTATTTTTATTGAATGTTTAAATCTGGCCCGACCATTCTTTGTTTGGTTGTTTGGTTTTTTATTTTGTCCATATGGATGGTTCAAAGTTGTATTTAATTTTTGGGTTTTATTTTATGGTTTTTGGCCACTTTGATGGTTCAAAATTGTAATATATAGGGTTTTGTTTTTCATTATATGTATTTTATAATATTGTAATGAAGAAGACCCGAAGGAAAACCGAGGACGAGCTCATGGAGTTCTTGAAGTCAGTGGGAGTTAACAAAGATGACGGGATGCACCAAGAGTCCATTCTTGTGGTTGTTTAATGTTGTGACCCCTTGACCTGATTGGTCTTGCTAATAGGCTCTACCAAGACCAATCACCTTTACTGGCCATTTAAGATTTACATATTCTTGTTTGCTATTGTGGTTGTTTGATTTGTTATAATAGGTTATAATACTACAAACCTAATACCTAGTATATTAAATTAAATTTTAGTTAACCAACTTTGTTTTTGCAAAATTAAACTTAATTTGATTTTTCAAAACTTATAACTTAATAGTTTATCTATTAACTTAAAATTGGTTAGAGATATCAAGACAAACTTAGTTTTAATTGGTTATTTAAAACTAAGTGTCCTGAGAGATGAAATGGTTCATCAAGTTGTCCCGATTAATACTGTAAAACCGGACTTTTACTCTATTCGGTAAATTTTAAAATTAATCCCAATTTTAAAATCAATAGTCTATGCCATCCTACTATAAGCCACACTTGAGGCATACTGTGAAATTTCAAGTGTTTGAAGCTACAGCACCGCACTTGTTTTCTATCCTATCCCTTCAAGGTGAAAGGGTTTCGTTGATACATCCGGCCTTTTCACATGTGACTGTACTAGGGAGACTATTACTTTACTCTTCTGTTACATGCTATAGCTGTCTGAAGACTAAAGTGGGTATAGACGAGGCTAAACGTATCTACTTAGGCAACTGTTGTCTTAATAGGCCTCATAACCGAGAGTTGTGCTTTATTCACAATTGGCAATCGTTGTTAGTCTACCTAACCACTTACTAATGTTGTGTGCTACAGCTGCCATTACTAACCGGAAGCCAGATTCTCAAATCCCTATTTTATTAATGTTAATTGGGTCATTAATAATAGGATTAAAACATCGAAAATACTAATTTAATTACTTTTGCTTATTTAATAGATGTCAACTGGTAATAACTCCTCATTCACCGTCAAGACTATTCTTGAGAAAGAAAAGCTGAATGGCATTAACTTTCTTGAATGGCACTGCAATTTGTGACTTGTTCTCAAAATGGCAAAGAAGATCTATGTTCTCGATGGACCGGTTCCATTAGAGCCTGAAAACAATACCGCTGCTACCAGAAAGGTTCTTGAAAAGCATAAAGATGACTCTACTGAAGTCACTTGCATTATGCAAGCTACCATGTCCTCTTAACTTGCAAAGGGCTTGGAAGATCTTGGTGCCTATGAGATGCTTGAGCAACTGAAGGGAATGTTCCATAAACAAGCCCGTCAAGAACGCTTTGACACCATGAAGCAGCTTATTAGCTGCAGAATGGAACAGTGATCTTTTGTTAGTGCGCATGTCGTCAAAATGAAAGGGTACATCGAACAGTTGAAGAAACTTGATTATCCCCTGTCAGATGAAATGGCAGCGGACTTCATCTTGAAATCTCTCCCCATCTCTTATGACCAGTTCGTAATGAATTTCAATATGAATGCCTGGAAGACAGTGTCGCAGCTTCATGGTATGCTCAAAACGGCTTAGATGAATATTCCAACTAAAACTAATCAAGTTCTGATGGTTCGATTTGCTGGTTTCAAGAAGCCTAACCCCAAAAACCGGGGTTATAACGATAAAGGCAAGAAGAAGGTTAATGTTGCTGCCAAGCATGCCACCAGGTGTTGCAAAGTTACCATCGCCGCCTCTAAAGAGCACCAGTGCTACAAATGCAACAAGATGGGGCACTGTATGCGTAACTGCCCTGAGCATCAAGCCGAGCTGGCAAAGAAGAGGGCCAATGGTGAAGGCTCCTCTAAAGGTATTTCTATTTAAGTTATTGAACTTTTCACTGTTTCCAGTAACACATGGGTATTTGATACCGGATGTGGTTACCACATCATTAGTGCCTTGCAGGTACCGGAAAACTAGAAGAAGCTGAAACAAGGCAGCATGGAACTCATCTTTGGTGATGGGAAGAGATTCCTTATTCTTGCAACTGGCACATATCGTTTTGCTTGTGCGTCTGGCCTTGTAGTTACTTTGAATAAATGTTTGTTTGCACCTGGTTTGACCAGAAACATTATTCTTTACTTTTTAAACAAGGATTTAAGTACGCTTTTAACGGTATTGCTTGTATTTTGTTGTGAACAAGTTGTATTTGTGATTATTGAATGAAATAAACAAGTTGAGTAAATATTGTCACTTCAATAGTGTCATCGCGTTCTTGAGCAATCCGTTGCACCTCAGCATGTTCCTCCGCCTTTGGTCTGGGTGTGACAACCGCAACAACTCTAATCAGCGTTCTTACAGTCGTGGCGGCTCCTTCGGTGGTTCTCGGGGTGGCTCCCGTGGTCATCACCGGCCTAGCTCAGTCTCACAATCACCATAACAATTTCACGGCAGACTCACATCATGGTCAAACAAGGACTTCCAGGTCACAAGCTTCAGGCCACAATTGCGAGTCTCATCATTACTGACAGCAACAGCCCACCCCATAACCAAAGTGACCCAATTATTGGAATCATCCCCTACCTCCACCTAGTCCATAACTCCTGGTTATAATAATGGCTCACATGCCTATTCACAAAAACAACAGCCCACTCCTAATAACCAAAATCCACCTGCCCAAACCCACTTAACATAATATGATGCCTTGGATCCAACCGATTTGAGCAACGCATTCGCAGCTATGCACATTAATAAACAGGATGGTCAATGGCACATGGATACCGGGGCAACCACTCATATAACCGGTGACCAAGGTAAACTAAATTCCCCTTTATCATCTAGTTCAATTAGTTCTATACTTTTTGGGAATGGTCAGCGAATTTTGATTCTTGGATTGGGCAATTGCACCTTACCCACTTCCACCAAACCATTACACCTTAAAGATGTCCTTTTCACACCTCACATAATTAAAAACCTTATATCGGTCTGTCAGTTTAATATTGACAATTGGACCTCCATTGAATTTGACCCTTTTAGATTAATAGTGAAGGACTTCACAGATGGGAAGATCCTAACGAGACATGACAGTGACAGCCACCTCTATCCGGGCACAAACAACATAGCGTCCGCCTTCCATTTCTCGCATGAACAAGACTTTTAGCACAACCGTCTCGGCCACCCGGGACTATCTATCTTTAACTCTCTTATTTTGAATAATTTTATTTCATGTAATAAACGTAGCAAAGACCTTGTTTGTCATTCTTGCCAACTCTCAAAATGTAAGCGCTTACCTTTTTCTATGTCTATGTCACAAACTTTATCACCGTTTGATATAATTCACTGTGATTTGTGGACTTCACCAACACCTAGCAATTCGGGTTATAAATATTACATGGTTTTGGTCGATGATAAGACGCAATATACTTGGATTTTCCTTTTGAAATTCAAATCCGAAACATTTGAAGGGATTCTTGAATCCACAGAACCAGACTCTTTTGATAACTGTGACTTTTTTTTTGCTAGAAAACTCGCCAAGGACTCCTTCACTCATAAAAGTGAACGAGCGAATGATCTGTTAGGACTTATACATACTAATGTGTGCAGTCCTTTCAGAACTATGTCTAGAAATCATGAAAGATACTTCATTTCTTTTATTGACGTTTACAGTTGATATGCTTACGTGTATCTTATGAAACACAAACATGAAACTTTTGAAAAGGTCAAAGAGTTTCAAAACGAAGTGGAAAACCAACTCAGAAAAACTATTAAAATGCTTCGATCAGATCGAGGTGGAGAGTATCTCAAATCAGAGTTCATCAATCATCTAAAAGAGCATGTAATTGTTTCACAGCTCACTCCACACAGCACACCCCAACATAATGGCGTGAGCGAGAGGAGATCGAACTAGCTAAACATTGTATGATAAATGATGTGTAGAACTAACTTGCCTCACTCATTTTGAAGTTTGTCCTTATGACCGCCGCCCACATTATCAATCTGGATCCAACTAAAAAGGTAAACAAAACCCATATGAGATATGGAATGGGCGTAAACCCAATTTGTCTTTCCTTAGAGTATGGGATGCGATGCATTTGTCACTAGTGATTCTGATAACAAACTCGATCCTCACGGCGTAAAAGTTGTTTTCGTCGGATACTATAACTAAAGAGGATATTATTTCTTCCACCTTGATACAAATTTGATTTCTATCAAAAGGAATGGCCACTTCCTCTAGAAATAAATTCTCGATCGAGGATGGAAATAATATTGTCGATCTTGAAGAAATTCAAGAACCACAAACAAACGCTGAGGAAGTTGGAGCATCTGATCAACAAGGTGTTGTTGCTGATACATCAGACATAAACACGTGCTTTCGCAGAAGTATTAGGACTCCCGTATCAAATGCAAGATACCTATGGCATCTAGAAGGTCCCGAAGTCCTATTAGTAGCTAAGTCAAATGATGAACCTACTAACTACAAATCTGTTGTCTTAGATCCGGAATCTGAGAAATGGCAAGATGCAATGAACGCCGAGATGCAATCTAGCTACCCCCGAAGGTCGAGCAGTAAGGAGCAAGTGGATTTTCAAAAAAAAAACCGGCATGCATGGAAATGTACAGACCTATAAAGCACGGCAAGTAGCGAAGGGTTTTACTCAAACTCAAGGGGTTGACTATGATGAAACTTTCTCGTCTGTCGCTATGACTAAGTCAATAAGGATATTACTTGACATAGTCGCGTATTATGACTACGAGATATGGCAGATGGATGTCAAAACCGCTTTTCTTAATGTACACCTTTCGGAAGTTGTCTATATGGTTCAGCCTTAAGGTTTTGTCGATCCTAAATATCATAATAGGGTGTGTAAACTGAATAAGTCCATTTATGGACTCAAACAAGCATCTCGGAGCTGAAATCTACATTTTGATGAGAAAATCAAAGAGTTTGGTTTTATCAAAAATGAAGATGAGCCTTGTGTTTACAGAAAGGCTAGTGGGAGCACTATATCATTTCTTATCCTGTATGTGGATTATATACTGATCATTGGAAACAACTTTCCTATGCTTAAGGAAGTTAAGCACTCATTGGGATCTTGTTTCGCAATGAAAGATCTTTGTGAAGCTGCTTATATTCTTGTAATCAAGATCTACCGAGATAGGTCTAAGCGTCTTCTAGGGCTAAGTCAAAGTACATACATAGATAAGGTCATGGCATGCTTCTCAATGGACAACTCCAAGAAAGGAGTTGTTCACATTGCTAAAGGAACCGTGTTAAGCAAATCGCAATCTCCGGCAACGGACATTGAGACAAAGCACATGCAAGCAATTCCATATACTTCAGCGATTGGCTCTATCATGTACGCTATGTTATGCACTAACCCTGACGTCTCGTATGCTTTAAGCATAACTATCCATTTCCAGCAAAGTCATGGTGTTGCCCATCGGGAAGGTGAATGTTCTTGATCTAAATATGGAGGGAGCTTCACGTCATAATCTTTCAGATAAGTTGGTCTAGTTCGATTACGCTTAAGTTGGTCTGGTTCGATTATGCTTGGGCCTTTCAAAAATGATTGGACCATCTTTAAAAATTGCAGCGGTTAAGCCATGAAAAGGATGCTGTTAGGAAATAATCGGCTCGGCTCGTCTTCAGAGTTGGTGTCTATTGGGCTAGTAGGAGATGATTCTCCACCAATTTCGGTTTATATAGGTGGGACTTCATAATTGTTTTGTTGGCTTGTGACTTCATTGTGGATTATTGGTTCATCTTGCAAAATATTTATATTTGGGCATGAGGTATCTATATATGTTATGGACGTTCTTAGATAACAACATTGGGTTCATTTTTGTTTCTAACTACATGTTCATAATCCCAAATCTTCGGCCACACAAAAAAATTTTCTTCATCCTTTGGTGTGTCAACTTTTATGAAGGAAGAGTATCCTCCACAAATTTAACATCCCTTGTGACTATATTTTTTTATGTTGAAGATCAAAATTTTTATATCCATTTGTACCCCATGGATAACCTAAAAATATTCCTGGTCTCCCCCTCATTTCAAACTTGTCCCCTGTTGTCTCCGTTCTACGATAATAAGCGAGACATCCAAATACCCTCAAATGTTCATAACTAGGGCTTTATTGTATAGCAACTCATAGGGTGTTTTTCCATAGGATGAAGCCGATTTATGATGTGAGTTGCCGTTAAGACACATTCTCCCCAAAAGAGAGTAGGGAGATTCGCCACGTATTTTTGGAAAGGAAAAAAAAGGAAGCTTCTTGGATGATTAAACGATTCAAGTGATGATAAAAGAAACCAAGTGTCTAATCAAAACCCTAAAACCAACAGGGGTGATAGTTCACCTCAGATGAACTAAATCAGTTATGTGAAGAAGAATGTATTGCAAGCCTTCTAGCCGCACCCTATTCGCCACAACAAAACGGTGTGGTCGAGAGGCGAAACCGAACTCTCACCAAGATGAACAGAAGCATCTTAAAGGCAATGAGGGTTCCTACAAGAACTCTGGTAGGACAAACTTCATACAATATATTCAAGAAAACAAAACTGAATCATGAGCATCTCCGCGCGTATGGGTGTGTTGCATATGCAAAAATCAACACAACCATTTGAAAAGGTTAGACAATTGATTGAGAGGCATCATCCACTACATGACTAAACTGGGTACCAAGCTAGGCGTACAAGTTATACGGAACACGAAACTATCTTAAAATCAAGATGTTAATTTTAACAAATCAAAAGGGTGGAATGGGCCGAAACATGAAACACAGACGTTGTGGATCCCCGAAACCAGGTATGTTTATTGTCACAAGGGAAATTACAATAGATTGCGGAAATTAGGCCGATTTTACCCAGCCCAGCTGAGCAAAATAAGCAGCCCATTCTAGGTAGCAGCTCGACCAGTCACAGCCATCTACGGGCAGCCCGAGACAATTCAAGACCCAGATTCTGACCCAACTAGTAGCAGCAGCAATGGCCCCAATCTGATATGGAAACGACGGTAGGCCTGGTTGATAATATGAAGAAGTGTTGCTCGATCAAAAACCTTCATTTCTCAAATTGCTATTTGTTGGAAGTAATTTCCAACTTAATAGGCATGTTACGTGTAGGTGACCGGTTGGACCTATTGGGCTCGTGAGATTCATTAATGATGTAATGAGTTTATGGGGTTGCAATTAAGGTTTTATAATATTTGGTAATGTCTTGGCTAGCAAGTTAGGGTAGTCTATATAAACTAAGTTATAGTTAGACATTAGAGATTATGAGTTAGGCGTAACCGAGTTAGGGTTCATCAAGAGTCAAACCGAATTAGGGTTTGAGAGATTTGTTGTAATATACTGAAATTCGAAAGCAATAAAATAATAAATAAAATGTCGAGCATTAGAAGATTGGTAAACCTAACGAATAATCATAAATATAATAATAATAATAATAATAATAATAATAATAACGGATGAGTATTTAGAATAAAATATGAAATTTGAATTTTGAACAAGTTTACAACTCGTAACATTCCAACGAAAACTTGAGCAACAAACCACTAACTTATTTAGGAATTTGATCGTGTTTATAACTCGTTTAATATATATATACACAAACGCGATAAGACTCCAACATAACAAAACCTTAAATCTTTGTCTCTCTGCCGTATACACCACCACCACCGCAACCCTTGCAACTCGGCGGAGAAAACCGCGGGCACCGCAGCCCCGTTACACGAGTTCTCGCCGACACTGCTTCCTTTGTCACCAGAGACGCCCGCGACCGCCCTGCAAATTTCCGGGAACCGCCACCACCGTTTTCTGTTTATCCCGGAGATAACCGGTCACCGCCACCTGCTATCTTATTCTTTTCTGATTTGTTCATCTGTCGACCTCAGGTAACCGAAACGTAACCATCATGAAAACTGAATACTTGAATTGTTTTTGGATTTTGGTTTTACTGGTGTTCATATTGGAGAAGATGAACATTAACTTGGCATATTCACACTTAGTTCTTTTTATTTTTATGTGCTGCACTTTCTTTTGTGAACTAAAATTTGGCCAGATATAATTACTTTATGAATTTGCCAATTTATATAATTTAATCGATTTGTTTTCTAAATAAATATAGCCATAGAAATATAAATTGGTAATGCTTATTGCCCTACAGCTTTTACAAACTCAGATGCTCTTTTATATATATAATATGCAAACAAGTTTGTCCATGAAAGAACATATAATAAGATATTTCATGGGTACACCTTTTAAATAACCTTGGGTTGGGTTAATAGCTTCTGAACACGAATATAATTAGATAAATATGTTTTAATTGATTTAATGCATCAATATTCTTAAAGTTAAGTTAATAAACGAAACAGGTGCCACATAAATATTAACAAAATCACTAAACATAACCAAACAAGCTTATGATTCAAGTTACAATTATATTATAGGTCTTCACGGCGTCTAATTCAAGCTTACGGTTACCGCTAATTCGCTTATAAGATACGGATTCCGTGTTTCTCTTCTTTTAGCTTAATATTGTTTTCATCATTCTCATAGTTTACGGACTTCGTGGTCTTGCACTTGTAGCGTCATACCGTGTCTTCGTTCTCATAGTATATGGATTCTTGAGTCATTAATCGCGTTATAATTATTGAGTTGATTCATAGTATCGTGTCACCGTTATTAAATAGTTTCGTTCTTTATTTGTCGTATATTGTTATTGTTCAATTGATAAGTGGAGTTGTCAAGCATGCGATATAATATATTTATTGCACTCATTATCGCATGTTCCTAATAGACCATTGATTGATTGTTATTAAGACATATTATATTGATATTGATCATTGTTATTGTATTTTATTTGATCTCAATACCCGAGCATTGGGGACGTAAGCGTCAAACAAGGCACCTTTGACGTGCTCTATCTGTGGCGGAGTGATTAGTCCACAGTGTCTCTATTTTATTATGCGATGAGAGCATTAACTGATTACTGAGAGGCGTATGGATCGATCCTAGGTAAACTGTTACTGGAGTGAGATGGTTAGGTGTGTGTGTCCACATTCCTATCTCACTTAATTACTGGTGCATTAGTCTGCAGCTAATGTACATACTGTTACTGTTACTGTTACTGTTACTATTACTGTTACTGGCTCACATGGGTATTTCCAATATATTGTTATTGTACTGATTCATAACTGATCGTTCAGCGTATTGTTAGTGTTACCGGCTCTTAGACTGTAATTGTTTCTCCTGTGATCGTTTATTGTATTGCATTGTTCTTCACCGTTTGTTACTGCTATTTTCCTCTGTTACTGGGCAATTTTTGGCTCATACGTGTTTCTTTGTGTTGTGTTTTCTTTAAATTGTTACAGGTACTCAAGGGAATACGGGGAACGTGTGATAAGAGAGTAAAAGTAAAAGTCTAGAAGTTGGAAAAAGAGGAACTTAAATAATTTCTTTTGAGTGAAACAACTTTATTTATTTTCGTTTTCAATGATATTGAACCTTTTTGAGTTTTGAATGATTTTAAACCTTTGAATTTGGATTTATATTTATCGTATCGAGTGACACGTCAGCCCTAACCGGGATGGGGTGTTACGGCTGGGGTGTTACATTTGTAATCAGTTTTTAGAGTTATATTTTCTGATTAATATAAAAAAAAATTATTCGTTTACTTCGTGTGTTGATTATTGATCCGGGATTTGAATTGGTATCAGAGCCAAGTTCAAGAAATCAATAATCGGAGTTCTGAAATCAGCAACAAGTTAACGGCGGCGGTGAGCGGTGGCTTGAGGAGAAGCTATTAATCGGCGCATAGCGGTGAACGTGGAGAACAAGGTTAGTTCGATCAGTTGTAAGGGTTATGAAAAGAAAAAAAACTCATAATAGGTTTGTTTTTTTGGTGTACTTGCTTTGGTGTACGATCAGAATTAAACAGAGAGTTGAAGTTTATTTGATTGGTAGTGTGGTAAAGAAAGTCAAGGAGGTTTTGATTTTTCTTATTTTCTTTTTTATGCCACTGACGAAGAATAATTCAAGGAAAAAAATAAAACAAGGTGGTTTGATTTTTTTTCTTGATTGGTTTAACAAGTTTTGGTTAAGCAAGCGGGTTTAATTCAAAAGTTCGTATGTTATTGGGTTAAACGAGTTAGGTTCTAACTAAGGCTTTATTTATTTTATTTTACGATCAAGTGGGTTCGGTTCTGAAAATTTGTTCGGGACTAAGTTGTTCGTATCTTTTCCAATGCAGTGGAGCAAGAGGGTTGTGCGAGGCAACTACTGGACATCAATCTGAGCGATTTGGATTGCGTGAAAAATTGATCACATTGGAGGGGTGTGAAATTTACCTGAGCGATTCTGGGTGATACAGTGTGATACCGATGTTTACATGAGTGATTTGGGTGGTGCGTTGTGATACCGGTGAAGAAGAAAATTGTCAATCTGTGATATATTGATCAGAAATTCATATTCGTAGCCAAATGAGTGGTTATGCGAGTTCATACGACCGAGTGAATGGTTGGGGGCAAGGTCACAGAGGTAGTCGAGTTCGGGGGAGCCGAAGAACACATCTATGGATCAAGAAAAGTTCCGGGGAGATCAAGGCCAAGATGGTTGTGAAAACCGAGAAGGTCAAGTTCATGGTTGTGAAACATGCTCGGAGTTGAAGAGCCACCTATTTAAATCGGAAATTAAGGGGTGATTGTTGCAAGTAATTTCCAACTTAATAGGCCTGTCACGTGTAGGTGACCGGTTGGACCTATTGGGCTCGTGAGATTCATTAATGATGTAATGAGTTTATGGTGCAATTATGGTTTTATAATATTTGGTAATGTCTTGGCTAGCAAGTTAGGTTAGTCTATATAAACCGAGTTATAGTTAGACAATAGAGATTATGAGTTTGGTGTAACCGAGTTAGAGTTCATCAAGAGTCAAACCGAGTTAGGGTTTGAGAGATTTGTAATCAGTTTTATAGAGTTATATTTTCTGATTAATATAAACAAGAATTATTCGTTTATTTTGTGTGCTGACTATCGATCCGGGACTTGACTATTTAAGTAAAGTTTAAGGGTAATATCTATTAAGGTCAAATCTCGATATAACATAACTTTCATTTCTCAAAATAAATAAAAAAATATCTGGGCAGGTATTATAACCATACAAGAGTCGGCCACCTCCATCCATAAAAACCCTAATTACCATTTGAACACCGGCCTCGGCTTATCGTAATTTAGAATCCTCATCTTGTTCACCGTAATGTGAGTTTATCTTTCATTTTCCCAAATTACTTCACGAGTTTATAAATTCTGATATCTTTTGCTCTATATTGATAAGCGACACTTCACAAATTTATAGATGTTTTTCATTTATTTAAAATTGTTGTGATTTTTAAACATGTTCTTGTTTTTGTGTTGCTTGCAAATTGTTAGTCTGATTGAATTGACAGACTTTTGTTTGATTTTCGAACTTCTAGGATCGGATCTGTTAGTTTATATACTCACTTAATTTCATGTATCCATTGCCTGGCTATAGTTCTATGATCTTGTCTTGCTGTTTAAAATATTGTGATTTATACGGTACCTTTTTTCCTACACACTTCACGAATTTATAAACACGTTTCATTGATTTGCAAGTTCTGATATCGTTTGCCAACCACATGTTGCCTGAAAATTGTTAGACTGACTGGATTGAGGTTGATTAAAAAATGTGTGATTTATACGTATCAAGATATATTTTTGCCTTATATTGATTATTGACCCTTGATTCGGTCCATTACTCTGCTATAAACCACATGCTCTTTTGTTGCTGCAAATTGTACGTTAGGGTGATTGAATTGAGGTTCATGAAAAGTGTTTATTTGGATAGATTGGGATATCTAATGTTATAAAATCGAATTGAGGTTTATTTCTATGCCAAACGCATGTACTCGTCTTGCTTTTGAACTTGAGGTTGCTGAACTGAGGTGTTTGATTATAAATCTGATAAGAAAGTGTTATTATAACATAATCGATTGGCTTTACATGTTTGATTTGCTTTGTGAATGTTAAAGTAACGATGACATCGAAATCAAAATCAAAATCAAATGGTCAAAAAAGCAAGAAGTTGAAGGCCGTGGTTCGGAAACCCAAACAACCACGGCAAGATAAAAAAGCAGCAAGAAACTGGTTGGAGCTTCCATCTGACATAATGGTGAACATACTCCAAAGGGTTGGTGTGGATGACATACTTCATAACGCCCAAAAAGTATGCACAGCTTGGCGTGAAATCTACAAAGACCCTGCTATGTGGAGGGTCGTTTGTATGGACAAATTTTCCGCTAAATTTAGAGGTGTGCGCAAATGTTCGCAGATGTGTAAGCATGTTGTCAATAGAAGCCAAGGCCAATTGGTTGACTTAACCCTCATTGGTTTTTGCCATGACGAGCTTCTTCAGTATATTGCTGATAGGTATGCAATCACATGAATTTGTTAACATCTTGCAATATAAAACTTTTCATTTACAGTTTTTCTATGAGCAAAATGTAACGAAAGCTCAAATGTTTATACTATTATGGTTGACAAAAATTATTTCGTTTATAAAAGGTATGTCTTGCAACTTTTTCCAAACTTGTTTTGCTAGTTAGAGAGTGTTTTGGTATTTTTAATGTAACTAGAAGGTGTGTGTAATAGTTGACATTTGGACTAATTTTTTATTCATATGTATAATCTAGGGTTTGTTAGCAGTATCAGGTCTTAAGATTGATAATTACCATATGGGACTAGATCTGCTAATACTTTTTTGTTATAAAATATCTGATATGTTTCTGTTTCCCTTCTGTTCACAGATCAAGTCAGCTTAGACGTTTAGAACTCGTATACTATATTTCTAATATAGATGGCATCACGAGTACTGAAGCCTTCAAGAAATTATCGTCGCTGGAAGAACTAAGTCTTGTAAGAACAATGATCAAGAAAGTGAATATTGAAGATGTTGGGCGTTATTGCCCCCTGCTAAAGACACTGAAGCTGAACGAAGAGGGATTTAGATTCAGGTTATTAGCTACGGATGGTGCGGATATTGTGAATGAGATTGCTGTAGCAATTGCGGAAAATCTACCTCAGTTGACTCACCTTGAACTCATTGGTAGCTGCATACAAAACATTGGGTTGGAGGCGATTCTGGATGGTTGTTGTCACCTTGAATCGCTTGATTTGCGTGGGTGCTTGGGCCTTGATCTGACAGGAGACTTAGGGAAAAGATGCTCACAACAGATTAAGTATCTGAGACTTCCTCATGAGTCTTTTAAACCCTATGATGATGTGGAAGTGCATAGGATGCTGTATGCTTTGATCATGGGGATGGAACCAGCTTAGTAGGTTGTTGTAGGCGATTCTGCTGATGAGTTCTCAAATTTTAGGAAACTTGGGTAACTTCTAAAGATGCTTGTTCCGGGAATTAATATGCATTTCTTATGACTGGTTTGAAAGTGGTTGTCCAATAAGAATAGGTTATTTTACAACGTGAAACTGTGGTTTAGTTTATGCATATGAGTGAGTGTTATTTCGAAACATGATGTTTGGTTTCTTAATTATATCTAGGTTTGACAAAACCTCACATATTTTCTGCCCTTACTATTATTTACTCCCTTCATCCTATTATAAGTGTCTTAGTTTGACTTTTCAAGTTTTTCTTTTACAGCCTTGACCGTAAATATTTTTGTCCGTGTTATATAATACTTGATGAAAATTATATCAATGTAAAATACATTTAAAACTCAATTCATTCATATATTTTACATTAAGTATTATATAACACAAACAAAGATATTGTCGGTCAATGTTAAACAAAAAAGACTTGAAAAATCAAACTAGGACACTTATAATGGGACGGAGTGAGTATTATATTTCTATACATGATCAATGGTACTTTGTTGCTTCAATGAAAATGATATTTGTATGTTTAACTGGATGGATTAGTTAAACCGAAACAAATAAGCCAATCGACCAGTTTGAGATGTATATTGTTTGATTCACCCTATGTCTCAAAAAGAACTAGGTCTAATGTTGGTTTATGGTGTGGAAATTGAAACCTGTTTTATAAATACTTAAAAAAATTTTAAATAAAATATTTTACAGTAAATTATAATATATATATATATATATATATATTTAGAAAATAAAAAATTGGATATTTAATTATTTAAGTGATTAAAATATTAAATGTTTTTGGCATCAAACTTAGTTTTATTTTGTTATATACTAGTGATTGTATTTGCATCCAAAATAATTTCGGTCACTAAATTCATGTCCATATTGCAACCTAGGTTTTTTTTGTGTGTTTTTTAATTAGTGACTGCATTTGCAATAAAAAAACTCAGTATCTATATTGCGACTCGATCTTGACGGAAATTTAGTGATGGAACTTGTTTCGCTCACTGTTTTGCGATTGCTTTTGTCATTGATTTTTTTTATTCAATAATAAGTAATAATGTGACAAATTTATATCGGTTGTGGATACGGCATATATATTACGATTGTGTTTGTCGGTCGCCAGTTTGAGTCATGTCATCAGCTCATCAATTAAACAGAAACTATATACTATTTCTAGTTTGAGATTTCAAGTTAATGACACGATAGTGATTTTAACTAAATTGATATGAGCAAAAGCAAAAATCTAACGCATAGAGGGGAAAAACACAAGATTCTCGTTGTACCTGACTACCTATGACTACCTGAGAAGTCTATCAAGATATCCACTAAATCCCGCATCATGACACGTAACAGGATGAGATGTCGAATACATGTACACATCAAGATCAAGTAAGCGGGAATACTGGAAAATATTCTGATTTGAGGGTTGATTGGTTCACACCTATTGTGGTTGAAGCTTGTTCGTGATTATACCGATACAGACAAGCTTTGTTAAAGCATGCTTCAAATGTTGTATTTCTTTACACCCTGCGTTTTTATTATATTTGGGTTTCTTAGATAGCATCTTGATCATTCGTGGAGGATTTAAAACTGTTTCAAAACCTTGTATGCTTTGCTTCCTTTGTGCTTTAATTTTTTTCTGAAAACCTATATAGAAACAACACCTTCCTCATTCCCCATATATATATATTAATCCTAATGATACTCCAATTTGGTTCTCTTAGTTTTGATATCCCTTTTGTGTGATACGTTTTAATAAAATTTTAGGTCAAACTGCTGCCTATTGTTTCAAAATGGTAAATAAAATTGTCCAAGTAGAATTTCTTGACTAGCGCGTTTTTTTAATGAAACATATGTATTCATTTTTAATAAAGATATGAATAGTATATATGTTCCAAAAATGAAAAAAAAATACAAATGGTGGCCAGTTTAATGTTCCACACCTTGATCGAACCAAACCGTTAACGACGCTTTTTTTTTTCCCAAAATATAGAGTGAACCAGTTCATAGTTAAATCTCAATACAACAGATTGGCTGATTTGTTAAAAATTCAGTTGGTTTCAACTATTATGAGCTAAACATACATATTCATTGATTTCAAGCAATGCCTAGATCTAACAAACCATTTGATATGAATCAATTCCCATAGTGGTTCCTGATTACAAACCAAACGCCACAGATCATGTTATACAAGAGGGTCCGTTTTGACCTTGAAACACTGAATGTAAGTTTATTAAAGGATTGATTAAACAATTATTAAGGTCATTAAATATACTTGTATACGTTTACCGCTAATAATTAATAGAAAATTTCAACAAATTGTTCATATACAAATACAAATATATCATATATCATTGTAATTTGTAAGACCACAATGCATTAAAATTCCCATAACGAGCATCATTACAAACAACCCAACTTTCCTAAAATTGTAGAAATCAATAGCAGAAACTCATCCCTCTCCGCACAGCAGACAGATTATACCAACAAGGCCAACGGATAGCATCTTATTCATGTTCTTATCAGCATAGCCTTCAAAACACTCAAAGGACGTCTTAGATTCTTAATCTTCTGTGAACATCTTTTTTTGAAGTCCCTGTTTAGAACAACGTACCTGCACCCACGGAAGTCAAATGTTTCAAGGTGCCGACAACCATCCAGAATCGCATGCAGCCCAACGTTTTGCATGCAGTTTCCTCTGAATTCAAGATGAGTCAGCTCAGGTAGGTTTTCACCTATTGCTATATATAGCTATCTCATTCTGTTTAATACCAGTCCAGATCATTAATCCTTCTTCATTCAGAGTCAGTGTTTTTAGCAAAGGGCAATAACGCCCAACAGCTTCTATGTCATCTTTGTAGACTATTGTTTTTCGTAAGCCAGAGTTCCTTCAGTGACGAAAGTTTATGGATAGTTTCGTTCTGGATTCCACCTTAAATACCATTATAATGTAGTCATCTGACCTGACTTGATCTGTTAACCAAAGAAAAAGAAAAACATGTCAGAAAATGTATTGAAATCTTTCCTAACAAAAATATAAACGATCCAGTCACTATAAGTCTGCAACACTGATTACAAAACATAGAAAACAGTTATCTAATAAACAAATCGCATCAACGATAATAATAGAAGCCTTTGATCTTTCATTAACTTTTGTTAAAAATACTGTAAAAAGTCTTTTAGTATAACATGTTAAATCTACTGAGCTTTGAGAACACAAGTGAAAGTATACAAATACATTTACAGCATGTGATTGCTTACCTGTCAGCAACATGCCGAAGAAGCTCATCATTGCCAAAACCAATGATGGTTAAATCAACCAATTAGCCATGGCTTCGATCCACAACATTCTTACACATCTCCGAACATACAAACTTGTCCCTTCGAGCCGAGCATCTGGCCATATAAACGACCCTCCACATGGAAGTGTCCTTGCGGATTTTATACCAAGCAGTGCACACGACATTCTCAAGTCTGTCAAACACATCAACTCTTTGGAGTATATTCAGCATTAAATCTGATGGAAGCTCCAACCAGTTCCTTGTTTCTTTCTTCGCTTTCCGTGGCTGTTTGGGTTTTTGAACGACCTTCATTGTCTTGCTTATTTAGATTTTTATTTTGATGGCATCGTTACTTTAACACTGGCAAAGGAAATCTAACATGTTACTCACTTTCTTAATAGATGTATAATTAAGTGTCCATAATAAATGACTGGCATAGAATTATAGCAGAACAATGGATACACGAAATTAAGTGTCGATATAAACTATATCAGAAATGGAAAATTTTAACAAATTAATCTAGAATATCGAAAATCAAAGAAAATTCTATCAATCCAATATCAGAGCAAAAAATAAATATTTTAAATCCGATGCTTAAAAAATTAAACAAACCTAGAATTATGTTGGAAAAATAAAAGTTAAACTCACATTAGGCAGAAGATCGATTGTGACTTCTGAATTTTGATACACCAATGCAGATGTTCGATCAAATTGGGGTTCCGGTGGCTGAATCTCTGCCAACGCCAGCAACTCGTCAATTTAATTCAAAAAGAAAAAGTTTTGTTTTTATTTTCACAAATCAAAGTTTTTAAAGATTTTACTTAAATACATATTAGACTCCAAATTAATGAATTGTTCTTAAATAGCAGTGGCTTTTGGCTTCAGCTTTTGTTTATAGAAGTTCATAGTTCAAAAAAATAGCAATTTGATCGTTTTCAATAAGTTAACGTCATTTTCGAACGTTTAGAAAACAAAAACATACCAACATTTTGTATTTAAGTAAATAGATTAATTAGTGATATATCTCCAAAAGAATCAGAGATTTAAATCTCTCTATTTGTACTCGTTAGTTTATTAATCAAGAGCATCGTTTGAAAACCATTGACTTTCATGGTATCAGCTTTCATGCTCTAGCCGCCTAGCTATCGAGCATACTGGATTGCCAATCAATCACTTTTTCTTCATACCATGTTTATCAATGACAGACAAAGGTGAGCCATCCAAACAAAACTCCCTACATCATGTTTACATTGTTACCGACATTCAGAAGAAAGTTTGTGTTCTTGACGGAACAAAAGCCTCATACTTTTCGTGGATGAAGTTGTTTCAACTTCACGCGGGGGGTTATGATGTTCTGAATCACATCGATGGGACTGCACCACACCAAAACCGATCCCTCATAAGATCAGTGGATGAAACTCAATGGTATTCAAGCGATGCTCTTGATTAACAAACTAACGAGTACAAGAAAAGTATACATCACAAAACAAGAAACTAAATCTTCTATCCTTTTGGAGATGTACCACTAACTAATCGATTTAGATTTACTAAAATACAAATATACAATATGTGTTTCGCTAATAAGATATATGTTGGTGCATATTTGTGTTGGCAGTTCATTGGTACATTTCATTTCCAGTGAACCAAACAATGGAAATGAAATTTTCTATAATTTTCTTCCATTTCACTTAGAAATACCAAGTACAGTTTTCTCTTGTTTATAATATTATTGTATCTCTTAATTAACTAGGCTATAATTCAATACGAGTTATAAATGTAATGTTATATACCTTGAAAAAGTAAGTTCTAAAAAAACTCATGTTTTGCACGGATTGAATGAACCCGTTTATTACATGCATTGATTAAAATATAGAAACAGGATCAAATACATTTTATTCTTAACATGAAAACAGTGAGAACCAATTTGCTGTTATTACTAGATTTATTTTTATAGGTGTTTGATGTTATTTTTTTTGTTCGTATTTGCTAATTTCGATTATGAAACGTTAAAAGTATTTGCTGATTTATATTTTGTTGTTATAAGTATTTGCTGGTATTTGTTGTTATTATTTTGTTCTTGATTTTGATTCTTTTGTTGTAACTTTTAGGTTTTTTTCTTTGTTATTATAAATAATTGTTTATGTAGATTGCTATTGTAGTTGGTATTGTTTCTTATGTTCTCATTTTTTTTTTAAATTGGCTTATTTTTTTAATTTAAATTTTTATTTTTTTAAAAAAGATTGGCTGGTT